>NC_142080.1:11862500-12155000 GCF_059756535.1 Pantherophis guttatus | reverse complement strand
CTTCCCTTCCTTCCTATTCCATTCCATCTCTCTATTCTATTCTATTCTATTCTATTCTATTCTATTCTATTCTATTCTATTCTATTCTATTCTATTCTATTCTATATATTCTTCTCTTCTCTTCTCTTCTCTTCTCTTCTCTTTCTCTTCTCCTCTCCTCTCCTCTCCTCTCCTCTCCTCTCCCCTCCCCTCCCCTCCCCTCCCCTCCCCTCCCCTCCCCTCTCCTCTCCTATGATTGAAGATAAGAGCTCTGGAGGCTAAAACATAAGAAGGGTTGCAGGAATTGGGTATCTCTAATCTGACGAAGAGAAGATCTGGTGGGCGGGGGGGAGGGGATATTCTAGAGTGTTCCAATATTTGAGGGGCTGCCCCAAAGAAGAGGGGGCCCACCTATTCTCCAAAGCACCTGAGGGCAGGACAAGAAGCAACGGATGGAAACTAATCAAGGAGAGAAGCAACCTGAAACTAAGGAGAAATTTCCTGAAAGTGAGAACAATTAACCAGTGGAACTACTCGCCTCCAGAAGTTGCGGCTGCTCCATCACTGCAGGCTTTTAGGGAAGAGGCTGGAGAGAACATAGAATAAGAGAGTTGGAAGGGACATTGGAGGTCATCTAATCCAACCCCCTGCTCGAGCAAGAGACCTACACCATTTCAGACAAGTCTCTTCTTAAAAGGCTCCAGCAATGGCTCTAGGGCCTCTTGCTTGAGCAGGGGGTTGGTCTAGATGGCCTCCAAGGTCCCTTCTGTTATTCTATGTTCTTTCATCCACCTGGAAGCAGATCAGGCCCACTTTGTGTCCTTCCTGGCAACTCCTGACATAGACAAGGCTCCTGAGATGTTCTAGGATAAAACACCCAAAGGCCAGACAAGGAATAATGGATGGAAACTGACCAAGGAGAGATTCAACCTGGAAATAAGGAGGAATTTCCTGACAGTGAGAAGAATCAACCGATGGCACAGAAGTTGCCTTCGGAAGTTGTGGGAGCTTCATCCCTGGAGGCTTTCAAGAAGAGACGGGACTGCCATCGGTCAGAAATGGTGCAGGGTGTCCTGCTTGGGAAGGGGGTTGGACTAGATGACCTCCGAGGTCCCTTCCAACTCTGTTAATCTGATAATCCCATGATGAAATCCAGACAAGAAGTGGATTGCTACTTCTCATTGTCTCAACAGGCCAATTTTCACTAATCACACATTGGAAACAACGATTACAGAATCCTTGGTCTATGCCCCGGATACACCCTAAATACAAGTAATAGTCCTCGACTTATGACCACAATGGAACCCAACATTTCTGTTGCTAACATTTGTTAAGTGAGTTTTCCCCCGTTTTACGACCTTTCTTTGCCACCGTTGTTAAGTGAGTTGTTAAGTTAGTCACACGGACGTTAAGCGAATCCAGCTTTCCCCATGGACGTTGCTTGTCAGAAGGTCGCAAAAGGGAATCACGTGACCCCGGGACATTGCGACCGTCATAAATACGAGTCAGTTGCCACGCGTCCCAATTTTGATCACATGGCCATGGGGATGCTGTAAAGGTCGTTAAGTGTGAAAACGGTTGTAAGTCACTTTTTCCATTGATGGTGTAACTTCGAATGGTCCCTAAACGAACTGTTGTAAGTCGAGGACTACTTGTAGATTGATTTTTTTTAAAAAAAATCTTCCGACAGGCCAATACAGGTAAGTCCTCGGTTTATGACCACAACGAAAGCCCTTCCATTACTATGTGATGGGGCCATGAAATGAATCATTACAGGACCGGACTCATTTTTTACCAGTTGTTAAATGAATAACATGGTCATTAAACGAATCGTGTGGCTGTTAAGCGAGTCTAGTTTCTCCAATTGACTTTGCTTGCAGGAGAAGACAACCTGATCACATGACTGCAAGAGGCCGCAACCAACCTTAAATTTGCCCCAAATTGCCATCGTTTGTCTGCCCAGAGTCCCTTGGGAGTTGGGCGGCATAGAAATGCGACAAAATAAATAAAAAATAATAAATAAGGCCTGTGCGACGGTTATCGCTTTGAACGGGGGTCCTCCTGTCACTCTTTTTCACGACCGGCATCACTTCGACTGATCCATAAACAAGTGCACATAGCCACTAATATATAAAATAAGAGCAAAACCCCCACTTCCTTCTAGCACTGATGACATTACCTAGTTGGGCGATTAAACATCTGCATTTCTAAAGGTGGTTTTTTTTCCCCCAAAAGGCAACTGGACTTAACTTTTTTTTTTTTTTTAAATTTGATTTATATGCCGCCCTTCTCCGGAGACTCAGGGCGGCTTACAATGCGTTAAGCAATAGCCTTCATTCTTTTGTATATTTATACAAAGTCAGCTTATTGCCCCCACAAACTGGGTCCTCAATTTACCTACCTTAGAAAGGATGGAAGGCTGAGTCAACCTTGAGCCTTGGCGAGATTCGAACCAGCAGTAATTGCAGGCAGCTGTGTTAATAACAGGGTGCTTAGACCACTGTACTATCAAGGCTCTTACTGAACTTGAAGACGTTTCGCTTCTTGTCCAAGAAGCTTCTTCAGTGCTTCTTCTTCAGTGCTTGTGCTTCTTCTTCAGTGCTTCTTCTTCTTCTTCTTCTTCTTCTTCTTCTTCTTCCTCTTCCCCTTCTTCCTCTTCCCCTTCTCCTTCTTCCTTCTCCTCCTCCTCCTCCTCCTCCTCTTCTTCTTCTTCTTTTTCTTCTTCTTCTCCTTCTTCCTCTTCCTCTTCCCCTCCTCCTCCTCCTCCTCCTCCTCCTCCTCCTCCTCCTCCTCCTCCTCCTCCTCCTCTTCTTCTTCTTCTTCTTCTTCTTCTTCTTCTTCTTCTTCTTCTTCTTCTTCTTCTTCTTCTTCTTCTTCTTCTTCTTCTTCTTCAGCTTCCCTTCAAAACTGAAGAAGCTTCTTGGGCGAGAAGCGAAATGTCTTCAAGGAAAGTCCAGTTACCTTTTGGGAAAGCATCTTTGAGACAACCAGGGCCTGCATGACTTAGGAGCTCCATAGACAGAAGCATCTGCAAGAAAAGCACCAAGCTCAGAGAGCACCACGGACCCCACAAATGGCCATAAATCAAGGACCACTTGTGAACCTCCGCGGTGGTCTCCAGATAAGGGTATCAAAGGACTTGGTCCTTTTCGAGGAAGATCACAATCAGAGCCATCCAGAGAACTGATAAAATGTGGGTATGAATTGCAGCCAAAATCATATATTGTAAATATAGTGGGAAATAATGAAAGATAGAGGAGGTCCAGAATGATAAGGAGTACACAACCGGGTCAGTGAAAATCTACCTTTGCACACCTGTGTGACTTTACGTCGTGCATCCTGTGATGGGAACTCAGCCCATGTTTCATTGAGCGTCCACAATGGCTGAGTGACAGCTGCCAAATCGAACTGAATACAGCCGGGCATCTTAATAACAGCAAGGATCACAGGAGGCCACACTCCTTTGCGCACTTGTGCATTTTGTAACACGGAAATACAACAACAACAGTGGTCCTCTCGCTCATCTGTGTGTTACGCAAAAGGATGGACCAATATGGCACATTAGCACAGTGTTTTTCAACCTTGGCGGCTTTAAGACGGGTGGACTCCAACTCCCAGAATTCCCCACAGGGGAATTCTGGGAGTTGGAGTCCACCCGTCTTAAAGCCGCCAAGGTTGAGAAGCACGGATAGACGGAAAACATCTTTAATCATTTTGCCACATTTGAAGGCTGGTCTAGATGACCTTCAAGGTCCCTTTCCTTCCAATCAATCATCCTATCATCCTATGATTCTATGATATCCCGCCCTTTGCAATATATTTGCCGATTTGGACTCCTCTGTAGGCAGTCCTCGGCTTACGACGACAATAAGGCCGTAAGAAACGGTCCTAAATCACTCTTGCCTGCTGATTTCAGCCCAGTTAAGTTGATTTCTGTAATACGGGCAGTCCTCCACTTAGGACCACAATTGAGCCCAACATTCCTGTTGCTAAGCGAGACGGTTATTAAGTGAGTTTTGCCCCATTTTAAGACCTTTCTTGCTCCCGTTGTTAAGTGAACCACTGTGGTTGTTAGTCACATGGTTGTTAAGCGAATCTGGCTTCCCCATCGACTTTGCTGGTTAGAAGGCCACTAAAGGGGCTCAAATGACCCCAAGACCCTGCAACCGTCATTAAGTACACGCCAGTTGCCAAGCATCCTAATTTTGATCATGTGACCACGGGGACGCTGCAATGGTCATAAGTGTGAAAAACGGTCATAAGTCACTTTTTTCCAGTGCCGTCGTAACTTTGAATGCTCACTAAATGAAAGGTTGTAAATCAAGAGCCTTGATAGTACAGTGGTCTAAGCACCCTGTTATTAACACAGCTGCCTGCAATTACTGCAGGTTCTAATCTCGCCAGGCTCAAGGTTGACTCAGCCTTCCATCCTTTCTAAGGTAGGTGAATTGAGGACCCAGTTTGTGGGGGCAATAAGCTGACTTTGTATAAATATACAAAAGGATGAAGGCTATTGCTGAGCACATTGTAAGCCGCCCTGAGTCTCCGGAGAAGGGCGGCATATAAACCAAAAAAAAATTTTTTTTTAAAAAAGGACTACCATTAGGCTGGGTGTGTTGGATGTACAAGATGTGAGGGTATCCGGGCATGTAAAAAACAAAACAAATTTTTGATCCCACTGTCTGCCGTCTTGCCTTTATGGACCACACCCTATGGATAAGCCTGATGCTGGGGATGATGGGATTTAGGATTTAACATATACAGAGGGTCCCACATTATGGAAGGCTGGCTCAAGTTAAGAACTGTGACTCACAGTAAGTCAGCCAAAAAAGCCAATGCAATCCTAAACTGCATTAACAGAGGGATGGAATCAAGATCAAGGGAGGTCTTAATACCACTCTATAAACCCTTAGTAAGGCCACACCTAGAGTCCTGCATCCAGTTTTGGTCACCACACTATAAAAAAGATTTTGAGATTCTGGAAAGAGTGCAGAGAAGAGCAACCAGGATGATGAAGGGGCTGGAGGCTCAAAAATAGGAAGAACGGTTACAGGAACTGGGCCTGGCTAGTCTACGGAACAGAAGGACCAGGGGAGACAGGAGAGCATCTTCTGATATTTGAGGGGCTGCCCCAGAGAGGAGGGGGCAGTGGTGGGATTCAGCCAGTTCGCACCACTTCAGGAGGACCGGTTGTTAACTTTCTGAGCAGTTTGGCAAACTGGTTGTTGGAAGAAATCATTAGGGCAGAGAACCGGTTGTTTAATTACTTGAATCCCACCACTGGGAGTGGGCCAAGCTACTTCCCAAAGTACCCGAAGGCCAGACAAGGAAGAATGGATGGAAACTGACCAAGGAGAGATTCAACCTGGAAATAAGGAGAAATTTCCTGACAGTGAGAACAATCAACCCATGGAACAGAAGTTGCCTTCGGAAGTTGTGGGAGCTTCATCCCTGGAGGCTTCCAAGAAGAGACTGGACTGCCATCGGTCAAAAATGGTGTAGGGTCTCCTACTTGGACGGAGGTTGGACTAGATGACCTCCAAGGTCCCTTCCAACTCCGTTAATCTAATCTAAACACAGAGGTATCAAGGTAGATTCCCTGTTTAAATCGGCCATTTTCAACAGAAAAAATGAGGACTAGAAACTTTCCAACGAAGAGACACCTCAGAAGGGTAGAACAGCAACTACAGGAGACCTTCTCTGATCTCTCTAACTGACCGACTCACTTTCTGACTAATCTTCTATGTTTAAGGTGTGTGTGGGGGGGATCATTTGTCCAGGTTTAAACCTAGATTCACACAACATCCTAAACCTGGCTCAGAGAGCAGCTGGCTACTTGTGGTCAACCCAGCCTTGTCTTTGTGGGTTGCGTGAACCAGACCCACAATGTAGCCAGAAGACAATCTCGTTTCAAAGGAAACACAGGTAAACAGTAACAGAGTCGGAAGGGACCTTGGGAGGTCATCTAGTCCAACCCCCTGCTCACGCAGGAGGAGACCTATACTAGGGATTCGAACCGCCGAACTGCCGATCTTTCCATTGGCTTTGAGTCAGAGAAAAAAGGGAGAGAAGGGCAAGTTTGCGAGTCGAAGAAAACGAGATCCCTCTTGATGCGTAAAATGAATTCCAGATGTGGGCAGGTGTGCCGGAAATAATACACCCATCCTTTTCATGCCAAGGAGAACCAAGAAACCACGCCACCCCACTCGCTGACCTGCTTGTATGCAGGCTGTGGGTGTCGTCCCAGCTGCTGGTGGAGCCTTTCCGTGGGAAAGGGCCTCTGGTGGCACTATGGCATTCCTGCCCCTCAGATCAAGATCCAACAGGTTCCCCCACCTCACCCCCTTTTGCTTTTGATGGTCAGGGACTGGATTTAATTATTTAGTGCAATTTGGGGGTCTTGTTTGTTTGTTTGATTGCTCTAAGTTTTCTTTTGCACACTATGCTGAATCACAGATCGATTGGGTAGTCTGGCTGTCTATTTTCTCTCTATTTTCTCTCTCTTTCTGTTGCCATCTCTATCCATAACCCAACTCTCTCTCTCTCACTCTGTCTCTATCTATCTATCTGTCTGTCTGTCTGTCTGTCTGGCTGGCTGGCTGGCTGGCTGTTTGTCTGTCTGTGTCTATCTCTCTCTCTCTCTCTCTCTATCTATCTATCTATCTCCATCCATCAGAATAGAATAGAATAGAATAGAATAGAATAGAATAGAATAGAATAGAATAGAATAGAATAGAATAGAATAGAATAGAATAGAATAGAAAATATGGAATGGAATGGAATGGAATGGAATGGAATGGAATGGAATGGAATAGAATAGAATAGAATAGAATAGAATAGAATAGAATAGAATAGAATAGAATAGAATAGAATAGAATAGAAAATATGGAATGGAATGGAATGGAATGGAATGGAATGGAATGGAATAGAATAGAATAGAATAGAATAGAATAGAATAGAATAGAATAGAATAGAATAGAATAGAATTCTTTATTGGCCAAGTGTGATTGGACACACAAGGAATTTGTCTTGGTGCATACGCTCTCGGTATACATAAAAGAAAAGATACGTTCATCAAGAATCATAAGGTACAATACTTAATGATAGTCATAGGGAACAAATAAGCAATCAAATCATATTAGGAAACAGTCAATATAAATCATAAGGATACAGCAACAAGGTTATAGTCATGCAGTCATTAAGTGGGAGGAGATGGGTGGTGGGAACGATGAGAAGATTAATAGTAGTGCAGACTTAGTGAATAGTTTGACAGTGTTGAGGGAATTAGTTGTTTAGCAGAGTGATGGCGTTCGGGGAAAAACTGTCCTTGTGCCTAGTTGTTCTGGTGTGCAGTGCTCTATAGCGTCGTTTTGAGGGTAGGAGTTGAAACAGTTTATGTCCAGGATTTGAGGGGTCTGTAAATATTTTCACAGCCTTCTATTCTCTCTATCCATCCACCCCCCCACCCCCCCACCTATCTATCTATCTATCTATCTATCTATCTATCTATCTATCTATCTATCCAATTTTTTTATTTATTTTACCATGTTTTCCCGAAAATAAGACCCTGTCTTATATTTTTTTGAACCCCAAAAAACTTGGTCTTATTTTTGGGGAGGTCTTATTACTTTGGGGCGCCTGGAATAAGATAAGGCTCCTCTTGACGTCTTACCTGATTTCCAGCTCTGTCCCCTTAACCCTAACCAGAGGAAATGGCGGGGACCAGCGGCACATGCGGTTAAATATTTTCAGGGAGAGCTTATTTTGGGGGAAACATGGTATTACATAAAATACAAAGAAAGAGAAAAAAACCCCTAGAAATAGGAAATTAAGGAAAGGAAAAGGAACAAGGAAAAGGGGGTGTGAAAAAGGGGGGGGGGAAAGAAAAAGGAAAAAAAGGCATTGGCTTCAACTCTTCCTAGCACAGTACATGATAAACACACTCCAGCCTCAACTTTTTGCTTTTACACATTAATATATAAATAGCTTCATGGGACGCGGTGGCTCAGTGGCTAAGACGCTGAACTTGTCAATCGAAAGGTTGGCAGTTCAGTGGTTCGAATCCCGAGTGCCGCGTAACAGGGTGAGCTCCCGTGACTTGTCCCAGCTTCTGCCAACCTAGCAGTTCGAAAGCACCGAAAAAATGCAAGTAGAAAAATAGGGACCCCCTTTGGTGGGAAGGGAACAGTGTTCCGTGCACCTTTGGCGTTGAGTCATGCCGGCCACATGACCACGGAGACGCCTTCGGACAGCGCTGGCTCTTCGGCCTTGAAACGGAGACGAGGACTGCCCCCTAGAGCCGGGAACGACTAGCACATATGTCCGAGGGGAACCTTTACCTTTACCTTTATATAAATAGCCATTTCTATAATGACAAATCTTTCTGATCAACAAAACCCAAAGTCAACGTTTCTTTCTTTTTTCTTCACAAGCACAAAATCCAGAAGTGAAATCCAAATGAAAAAATATTTTCCACTTTGAATAAAATAATCAATTGAACCAACCATTCCTGCTTTATCTTCCTTGCTATGGAAATAGGATGTATTTCTATTTGCACCTAATAATCTTTGTGAACTGTCACCATTTTTATTAACAAGATTCATTGTATTCTTTCAAATTCTTTGTCCTTACTGGGGAAAAAAACACCTTTTTTCACCCTTTTTTAAAACTGCTAAACTTTTTAAAAACATTTTCTAAGTCAAAACTTTTGAATGCATCTTTTTCTCTGACTTCTTGACATACAAGCTTTAAACTTCAGTATTACATTTAGATCCCTCCCTCCAAACTACCCTTATAATTCCCCCTCCCAAAAATCTATCATCTATCTATCATGTATATCTATCATCTTACTCTATCTCTTTATCTGTTATCATCTCTAACCATCCGTCTGTCTAGCTCTCTTTCTCTCTCTCTATCTTTATCTCTCTCTTTCTCTTTCTCTCTCTCTCTCTCTGTCTATCTTTATCTTTCTCTCTTTATCTTTCTCTATCTTTCTCTCGCTCTCTGTCTCTTTATCTCTCTCTCTCTCTTTATCTCTCTTTCTCTGTCTATCTTTATCTTTCTATCTTTATCTTTCTCTAACTTTCTAACTTTCTCTCTCTCTCTCTCTCTCTTTATCTCTTTCTCTTTCTCTATCTTTATCTTTCTATCTTTATTTCTCTCTCTCTCTTTATCTCTTTCTCTATCTTTATCTTTCTATCTTTCTCTATCTTTCTCTCTCTCTCTCTCTGTCTCTCTTTATCTCTCTCTCTTTATCTCTCTTTCTCTGTCTATCTTTATCTTTCTATCTTTCTATCTTTCTTTCTCTCTTTCTCTCTCTTTCTCTCTCTTTCTCTCTCTTTCTCTCTCTTTCTCTCTCTCTCTCCCTCCCTCCCTCTCTTTATCTCTATCTATCTATCTATCTATCTATCTATCTATCTATCTATCTATCTATCTATCATTGAATGCCCAGCTGGACTGCAGACCTCTTACAACCAGGATGGCAAAGCAAAGGCTAGCCTTGATTTATGGATCCAGAACTCATTAACTTGGGGGGGAAGAAGCTTAAATAGCTTAAATTCCTGGCTAATTCATTTTTTACAGCAGTAGAATTAAAAGAAAAGCTACTTCTAGGATGGTGCATGTGGAGACCATTTGCTGCAATACTCGAGGTAGTAAACAAGGAGCAGGGAAATGCGAATTGAAGTCCCTTTTTAGTCCTGGAGGGTCCCTGTGGGATTTCAGGACAGCCTACCTGGCAGGGCGGTTGTTCTTGATGAAAAAGAAAAGAAAGCAGGAAAAGATTTGGACAGTGCCTTGAGCTCTTTGAGCCTAGAAACTGTGCAAAAATAAAATCATTTTCTCAAAGCGGCATATACATTTAATTGATATGGATGATTAGATGAGGGGTGTCCAATCTTAAGACCTGTGGACTTCAACTCCCAGAATTCCCTAGCCAGAAGCATAGCTGGCTGGGGAATTCTGGGAGTTGAAGTCCAGAGGTCTTCAAATGGCCAAGGTTGGACAACCCTGGATTAAATAATGAGGCCTCAGTTACCCTTTTGGTGTCTGCTCAGCCTCACGCCCAGAAGCCGGAATTGCCACTGGGCAGTTACCAAAGAGAACCAAACCACAGATGCTCCCCGAAGGGAACTGGGGAAGTAAGAAAGAGTCAACCAATCCAGGCTTAACTCAGGTTTGGCTCTTCGGCTGCACCACACTGTGGTTTGTTTGTGGGAACCCGGCAACTACTGTTTGCAAACCTCAGCTTCCAGCTCAGGGTGATTCATAGCTCCGATGAATTGTGGTTTCTTCAGCAAACACGTTTAAAATCTTATTTACACCTTTCCCTTGGATGTTTGGCCAACCAGGAATCTGCTGGGAATTTACGACAACCTTGAAATGGGAGAGTGCTTAGAGCAATGTTCCTCAAATTTAGCAACTTCAGAAGTGTGGATTTCAGCTCCCATAATTCCCCACCCAGCTCACTTCCAGATACATGGACTTCAACTCCCAGAGTTCCCCAGTCGTTGTTCTTTAAGATATATGGACTTCAACTCCCAGAATTCCCCACCCAGCTCACTTCCAGATACATGGACTACAACCCCCATAATTCCCCACCCAGCTCACTTCTAGATACATGGACTACAACCCCCATAATTCCCCACCCAGCTCGCTTCTAGATAAATGGACTTCAACTCCCAGAATTCCCCACCCAGCTCACTTCCAGATACATGGACTTCAACTCCCAGAATTCCCTACCCAGCTCACTTCTAGATACATGGACTACAACCCCCATAATTCCCCACCCAGCTCGCTTCTAGATAAATGGTCTTCAACTCCCAGAATTCCCCAGTCGTTGTTCTTTAATATATATGATTTCAACTCCCAGAATTCCCCACCCAGCATTAAGATATATGGACTTCAACTCCCAGAGTTCCCCAATCATTGTGCTTTATGATGTATGGACTTCAACTCCCAGAATTACCCACCCAGCATGCTTCTAGATACATGAACTTCAATTCCCAGAATACGGCTGGCTGGGGAATTCTGGGAGTTGAAGTCCACCCATCTTAAAGTTGCAAAGATCGAATAACACTATTCTAGAAGGCCCAAGCCTATATAAAATATGTAGAGATCTTTCATTTTTAAAAATTTCCCTGCAGCCTAAGGTGGGTTCAACACCCTTTCACAACTCCAGAAGCACCAACAGGACTGGGCAGGACCCCAAACTGGGCACTGAAATGATATAACAAAGTTGGAAGGAACATTGGAGGTCATCTAGTCCAACCCCCTGCTCACGCAGGAGAACTGTACTAGGGATTCAAACCGCCGAACTGCCGACCTTTCTGATCGACAAGCTCAGTGTCTTAGCCTAACGAAGACACTCTTAGCCACTGAGCCACCTAGTCTGAGATCCTAGATATAGGATCTCCTGCTTGAGCAGGGGGCTGGACTAGAAGACCTCCAAGGTCCCTTCCAGCTCTATTCTGATTCTCTCTCCCCCTCCCCTCCCTCCCAAAGCTAATTACTTCGGGATTACCACAAAGCCCCATCGACTCACACATCTCGTGTGCTGACGTCGCTTTGCAAGGCTTGGCCAGCAAGCGCCCAATGACATCAATGAAACGAGACGGGTGATCCGTGGGGGTGTGTTGTGGGGCGAGCTGAATCAGCCGGGCCCCAATTTTTCCTTTAGGGCCTGCCAGGATTCAGTTCTCTCCCTTCTGGGATGCACCACCCACAATTCTTAAGATTTCCCTTCCTATGAAAAAAGACAGGTTGTGCGAATAAGGGGAAAGAGAAAATTGGCGCAGAGAGATGAGGATTAGGGCAATGGGGTTTTGGGTAGCCAGGATTGGCATCTGGGCAGTGTTTCCTACGCTGATTTTCACCTGTTCTCGTCCTCCCAAGCCTTACTGATAATTCTGGGTGAGTCAGAAAGTGTCCTCGTTTTTGGAAACACGAAAGAAAGAAAGAAAGAAAGAAAGAAAGAAAGAAAGAAAGAAAGAGAGAGAGAGAGAGAGAGAGAGAGAGAGAGAGAGAGAGAGAGAGAGAGAGAGAGAGAGAAAGAGGGAGGGAGGGAGGGAGGGAGGGAGGAAAGAAAGAAAGACAGAAAGAAAGAGGGAGGGAGGGAGGGAGGGAGGGAGAAGAGTTTCTCCCATCTTTTGCTGGCTCAATGGACTACAATAACCATCTGCTCTGCTGGATGGGATTTACGGAAGCTGGACTGCATCCTCTCTGTATTGCCTCTATCACTGTTGTTCAAACTTGGCCCATTTAAGAGGAGTGGACTTCAACTCCCAGAATTCCCCAGCAGCAGCAGCTGGCTGGGGAATTCTGGGAGTTGAAGTCCACTCCTCTTAAAGGGACCAAGTTTGAAAAACAGTGCTGCCTCACCAGCTTCCTACTTTTCAGCGCTGGTCAAAGGAGGCATCCTTCCCCAAAGATTTGCCGAGCAGTTTATTTTGCAGCTCTCAACCCCCAGTGGCACTGAGTTCCACAGGACTCTCGACTCTCCCCAGCCCTCCCTTGTTTGGAGGAGGAAAAGAAAGGCCCTCCACCAATCCAGAAGGGCATCAATCATTTTCCTCTGCTTCAAGAGAGGAGAAGCACTTCGGATTCTAGCTGTCAACTCTGGAAAGAGGCACCAGGTAGAAGGTTTGAAGGAGGTTCAGAGGGAGGGAGGGAGGGAGGGAGGCACCCAGGGAAGGGAGCCTTGCTGGGAAGATTGAGGGGACTGGATGGATTGACATGGGGTTGATGGCACCCAGAAGGAGAGTTCCTTTGCCCATGCCAGCCCCCCAGAATTCAGTTGGTGGGGGGGGGAGGGAAAATTTGGGGAAAACCTTGCAAGAAATGTGGTGAAAGCAGGTCTAGGGAGGGAGGGAGGGAGGGAGGGAGGGAGGGAAGAAAGAAAGAAAGAAAGAAAGAAAGAAAGAAAGAGAAAGAAAGAAAGAAAGAAAGAAAGAAAGAAAGAAAGAAAGAAAGAAAGATCATTGGAGAGATGGGCGAGAGAGAGAGAGCAGAAAGAAAAAGGAGAGAGAGAGAAAAGAAAGGAAGGAAAAAGGAAGGAAGGAAGGAAGATCATTTGCAGAGATGGGTAAGAGAGAGAGAGAAGAAAGAAAAAGGAGAGAGGGAGAGAGAGAAAAGAAAGAAAGAAGGAAGGAAGGAAGGAAGGAAGATCATTTGCAGAGATGGGCAAGAGAGAGAGAAAGAGAAAGAAAGAAAGAAAGAAGGAAGGAAAGAAAGAAAGAAAGAAAGAAAGAAAGAAAGAAAGAAAGAAAGAAAGAAAGAAAGAAAGAAAGAAAGAAAGAAAGAAAGAAGGAAGGAAGGAAGGAAGGAAAGAAAGAAAGAAAGAAAGAAAGAAAGAAAGAAAGAAAGAAAGAAAGAAAGAAAGAAAGAAAAAAGAAAGAAAGAAAGAAAGAAAGAAAGAAAGAAAGAAAGAAAGAAAGAAAGAAAGAGGAAGGAAGGAAGGAAGGAAGGAAGGAAGGAAGGAAGAGGGGACCTCTTCCAACGAAGACCCTTCCCCTTGTGGCAGACTCCTTTCCCTCAAAGCGGGGTGGGCTAAACTACTGAGCCCCCCCCTCCCCAGCTCCAGCAAAGCCCCCCTTTCCTTCGCCTCGAGGGACCGAAGCACGGGTGGTCCAAGGGCTCCTCGGCTGGCGGCTCCGCACTCTGCACGTGCCCAGGAGCCCCCCCCCCACAAGCCCCCCCCCGACTCACCCCACTCCAGGAACTGCTGCACGGGCCGCTCCCGGCGCAGGGGGGCAGCGCTGCATTCCTGGTGGACGCAGATGAGGAGGTCGAGCAGCCCCTCCAGCCCCGCCGCCGCCGCCCCCTCGCCCCCCAGCAGAGCCCGCAGGCCGCCCAGGCGCCGCTCCACCGGGCTGCACATGCTGGTGGCGGCGGCGGCGGAGGAGGACGCGGGAGCCCAGAATGGGAGCAGCGGCCCCAGCCCAGCCGCCCCGCCCCGCCCCGATGCTCGGGGGTTGGGCGCAACCCGACACCGGGCCAGGTAGGAGGGCGCGCCGGCCGTACTACAGCGCCCATCCTCCGCAGCCGGCTCAGCGCCTCCCTCCTCCTCTCCCCCTGCCACCGCCCCCCGGGAGCCCCTGGCCGGCTCTCAGCACCGGCGGGCGCCCGGTTGCAACTCTGCGCTCCGTCTTCGCTCCTGCGCGCTTTTGCAGCGCGGATAGGAGCCGCTCCGCTCTTGGCTTCTTTGTGTGTGGGGGATCGGAACACCCCCCCCCCCGATGCCCAAATAGGAATCAAGTCGATCCTGCTTCACTTTTGCAAATGGATCAAAGTTGGCTGGAGGCTACTACCCCCCCCCCCCACCTCCATCCCCGACTTTGGCCGCCCGAGTCGAGCTATGCAAGTTTCTCTGGTAGTAAAAGTGGCTTTCTTGCAAAAAAAAAAAAAAAAAATCCCCCTTGCTGGCATCTCCTGGTGGTCCCCTTTCCCTGTACTGACAATCCAGAGGTTTTTCTTTCTTTCTTTCTTTCTTTCCAAAGATCAGCCAAGGTTGGTTAGCTGCTGCCCCCTAGCGGGGGCTCTTCAAATAAAACCGAGATGTCAAGGCAAACCTAATTAGCCAGAGAACACCAGGTTTGGAAGGGACCTTGGAGGTCTTCTAGTCTAGCCCTGTGCTCAAGCAGGAGACCCTACTCCATTTCAGACAAATGATTGTCCGGTCTTTTCTTAAAAGCTTCCAGTGATGGAGCATCCACAATTTCTGGAGGCAAGCAGTTCCACTGGTTAATTGTCCTCACTGTTAGGAAGTTTCTCCTTAATTCCAGGTTGAATCTCTCCTTGATTGGTTTCCATCCATTGTTTCTTGACCTGCCTTCTGGTGCTTTGGAGAACAGATTGACCCCCTCCCCTCTTCTTTGTGGCAGCCCCTCAAATGCTGGGAGGCTGCTGTCGTGTTTTTAAGCCACAGTTTTGCTAAGCCCAGTTCATCGCACAACTAGCCAGATGTGCATCCAGTATTCTACACAACCGCTGCAGTTACAGAGTCTGCCTCCTTTCAAATCAACCGTAGTCTTGTCATTTTTAGTGCATTGATTAGCTTCCAATGGTCCTGGATCTAGATCGGGTCTCCAACCTTGGCAACTTTAAGACTTGTGGACTTCGACTCCCAGAATCTGGAAGTCGAAGTCCACAAGTCTTAAAGTTGCCAAGGTTGGAGACTCCTGCTTTCCTGGCTGAGGGATTCTGGGAGTCGAAGTCCACAAGTCTTAAAGTTGCCAAGGTTGGAGACCTCTGATCTAGAAGGATCATTAAAGAGGAAGCTAACCTAGCACTGAGTAGACATTTTCTGACAGTGAGAACAATCAACCGGTGGGGCAGCAGCTTCCCTGCAGAAGTTTTGGGGGCTCCATCGCTGGAGGTTTTCAAGAAGAGACTGGACAGCCATTTGTCTGAAATGGTGTAGGGTCTCCTGCTTGAATGGGGTGGGTGGGTGGGGTGGGGTGGACTAGAAGACTTCCAAGGTCCCTTCGAACCCTGTGATTTAATGATCCAAACCCTGAAACAGATAGGGAGGGTTATTGTTAGAATGAAACAATAGAAACACTGATAAAGATGATTCACACACACCTCACCTCAGCCTGCAAGGCCAGCATATTTTCCAATTTACAAGTGTGATAAAAAGGTAGAATTGTTCGGTGAATGAGGAGTTATCTCACCTAACTTTTTTTTTTTTGCTGCATCAAGGACTAACGCTTTCCTCCCACAGTCGCTCTCAGCCATAAACCATGGTTAGTGTCCCAAAAGGGCTGGGATCACCCCCTGAATTAACCCAGCAGCTTTAGGCTGGCAGCGAGCAATGCCCCAACCCAATTCTTGGCCTCGTGGTCTCTAAAGAAGTATTTCTCAATCTTGTCCCCTTGAAAATAGGCAGACTTCAACTCCCAGTATTCCCCTGCCAGCCTGCTTTAAGCGTGTGGACTTCAACTCCCAGAATTCCACAGCCACACCCATGTTTCTCAACCTTCTCCACTTGAAGATGGGTGGACTTCAACTCCCAGAATTCCCCTGCCATCATGCTTTAAGTGTGTGGACTTCAATTCCCAGGATTCCCCTGCCAGCATGTTTTAAGTGTGTGGACTTCAACTCCCAGAATTCCATAGTCACATCCATGTTTCTCAACCTTCTCCACTTGAAGATGGGTGGACTTCAACTCCCAGAATTCCCCAGCCTGCATGTTTTAAGTGTGTGGATTTCAGTTCCCAGAATTCCACAGCCAACATCCTTAAAGATGGGTGGACTTCAACTCCCAGAATTCCCCAGCCAGCACGTTTTAAGTGTGTGGACTTCAGCTCCCAGAATCCCCTGCCAACATGCTTTACGATGGGTGGACTTCAACTCCCAGAATTCCCCAGCCAGCATGAAGTATGTGGATGGCTAAGGAATTCTGGGAGTTGCAGCCCACTCATCTTAAAGTGGCAGAAGTTGAGCAATACTTATCTAGGCATCTTGGCTGAAGTGGTAGATTCTCACAAATGCGTAACTTGGTTGCTGAATTGACCTATTGTTGGACTTGCCTTGTGAATTGAGAAACGCTGCTTTATATCCAGATTTTCTAAATTATTCCAAATAATTCCTAAAATAGTCTGGCTAACATGCTGAGTTGAGACACAGCAGGCCTGCTTTTCACAACTTATTTGACCCCAGCCTAGTGTGTTTATGTTGTGCAAACTTAGTCCCGGACTGACAGCAATTCTGAGCCAAGAATTTCAGCCAGCTTTCCACATCCAAATATTTCTTCCTGGTAAGTTTCCTTTCATTCGATTGTTCTGTACGGAGCAAAGGTGGAAGGAAGGACCATTTGCAGATGACATCATGGTGAGTCATTTTGTACTTCCGAAATCCTGCTGGGCACTGAATTGAGTTTGGGAAATCTGTGTGCAAAAGGGGAACAGGATTTACCAGAGATCTGAAATCTTGGGAGCGCCAAATACACCTGGAATTTACAATCCATCAAGACTCACCTCTCCTGCTCACAATTGTGGAGAAATTGCTTTTGCCACTCATTCCGTTGGATGGCACTTTTTTTTTTTTTAATAAGAGAAAGCAACGTCCTAGAATTAGAGTTGTCAAGTACCTCAGAGGTCCTCTATCCCCACCCCCAGGGCAACCTCCATTCCCTGTTGAAAGATTCTAGTACAGGTAATCCTCAATTTACGACCAGGCATTTAACAACAGAAAATGCCCATTCAGGAAAGTGTATTCAGCTTATGATTGCAAGATCTGCTTAACAAGCACCGTAAAAAAAATATATCGGGTCCCATCATATGTGCCTCGATTTACAACCTTAACCAGAATTCCAGTCCCAGTTGCGATCGTAAGTCAAAAGACTACTTGTAAATGGCTCCTTGTATCACAGAGCATGCAGTTCCACAGACCATATCGCTTAGCGACAGAAATGAATAGCAATACGAATTGGAATAGAATAGTGCTGGAAGGGACCTTGGAGGTCTTCTAGTCCAGCCCCCTGCTCAAGCAGGGGAATTTATCCCATTTCAGACAATTGGCTGTCTAGTCTCTTCTTAAAAACTTCCAGTGATGGAGGGCCCACGATTTCTGGTGTCAAACTGTTCCACTGGTTAATTGTCCTCACTGTTAGGAAGTTTCTCCTTAATTTCAGGTTGCTTCTCTCCTTGATTAGTTTCCATCCATTGTTTCTTTTTCTTGCCCTCAGGTGCTTTGGAGAATAATTGGACCCTTCCCTCTTCTTTGGGCCAACTCCTCAAATACTGGAATACTGCTGTCATGTCACCCCTGGTCCTTCTTTTCTCTAGACTAGCCAGACCCAAATCCTGCAGCCCTACTTCCTATGTTTTAGTCTCCAGGTACTTTAATCCTCTTAGTTGCTCTTCTCTGCACTTTTTCCAAAATCCCAACCTGGTGAACAAAATTGGTTGCAGAATTCCAGGTGTGGCCTTACTAAGGTTTTGTAAAGCGGTACCAATCCTTCGTGTGATCTTGATTCTGTGCCTCTGTTTATACAACCCAGGATTGTGTTAGCTTTTTTGGCTGCTGCTGCTGCACCCGGCTGGCTCATATTCAAGTGATCATTCACTAGGACTCCAAGGTCATACAAATGCTAGTCCCAATTGCCGTTGAAAGTTGAGGACTACCCATCACTTCTATACACTAGTCAGGAAGTTCTCTCTCAATCTCTGCTAGGCTGAATTTAACAGATCTTTTTTGGCTGCCGCTGCACACCGACACATATTGGGTGTCCTCCTGGACTCACAGCTGGCCCTAGAAGACCATTTGACGGCTGTGGCCAGGGGGGCTTTTTATCAGGTTCGCCTGATCTACCAGTTGCATCCCTTTCTGGACCGGGACTCCTTGCGCACGGTCACTCACGCCCTTGTCACCTCCCGTCTGGACTACTGTAACACTCTCTACATGGGGCTCCCCTTGAAGAGCACCCGGAGGCTCCAACTGGTCCAGAATGTGGCCGCGCAGGTGATTATGGGAACGACTCGACGCTCCCATGTAACACCACTCCTGCGCAAGCTGCACTGGCTCCTGGTGGTCTTCCAGGTGCGATTCAAGGTGTTGGTCACCACCTTTAAAGTGTTCCATGGCTTAGGATCCAGGTACTTACGAGACCGCCTTCTGCCACCGACAGCCTCCCACCGACCAGTACGCTCCCACAGAGAGGGACTCCTCAGGTTGCCATCGGTCAATGTCGACTGGCAACCCCCAGGGGGAGAGCCTTCTCTGTGGGGGCACCTGCCCTCTGGAATGAGCTGCCCCCGGAGATTCGTAGGATTCCCGACCTTCGCACCTTTCGCCGCGCCCTCAAAACGCTATTGTTTCACCAAGCAGGGCTGGCCTAAATGCTATTTTAATGGGTTGTCTTTATTTTAGCTTTTTCGGCCAAATTATTTAGTACTTTTAATCCGTCTTTTAACTTTTATATTGTTGTGGGTTTTATCTCTGGCTGTACACCGCCCTGAGTCCTCCGGGAGAAGGGCGGTATAAAAATTTAATAAAATAAAATAAAAAATAAATTTAGCTGGTTGTCCACTAAGACTCCAAGGTCCCTCTCACAGTCACTGCTCTTAAGACTGGTTTTACCCAGTCTATATTTTTCCTTGGGGTTTTCCTGCCTAAGCATAAGACTTACTTTTCTCTACATTGAATTTCATTTCGCTAGATAGTGTTCTAGTCCGTCAAGATCCATCTGGACCTTGAGCTTGTCTTCTAGGATGTTAGCTATTCCTGCCAGCTTAGTACCATCTGCAAATTTGGTAAGTTCCCCTTCTATTCCCTCATCTAAATTGTTTATGAAGATATTGAAGAGTACTGGGCCTAAGACGGAACCTTGTAGTACCCAACTGCTTACTTCCCTCCATGTAGACGTAGACCCATTAAGGACTACTCGTTGAGTACAGTTTGTCAGCCAGTTATGAATCCATCTGGTGGTGATGCTGTCTATCCCACTTTTTTCTAGCTTACCAAGAAGTAGGTTGTGGTCTACTTTGTCGAATGCCTTTGCTGAAGTCTGGTGGGGCCTGGTGGCTCAGCAGACTGATAGCATTGTGATTAACACCAGCTGTCTGCAATTACTGCAAGTTCAAATCTTGCCAAGGCTCAAGGTTGACTCAGCCTTCCATCCTTTCTAAGGTAGGTAAATTGAGGACCCAGTTTGTGGGGGCAATAAGCTGACTATATAAATATACAAAAGGATGAAGGCTATTGCTTAACGCATTGTAAGCCGCCCTGAGTCTCCGGAGAAGGGCGGCATATAAATCAAATTTTAAAAAAAAAGTCTAAGTATATTATGTCCACAGTATTTCGCTCGTCTACTAATTCAGTCACTTTGTCAAAGAATGAAATAAGATTGGTTTGGCATGATCTGTTTTTAACAAACCCCTGCTGGCTGCTAGTGATTAGTTTACTGGTTTGTAGAGCTTTTAATGGTTCCTCCATTAGGCTGCCTCGTCTGTTCATGGTTGGCCTTTTCAAAATGGCAATGATTCTTCAGCCACTTGGCCTTTCCTTAAACCAGGGATCTCCAGATTTGGCAACTTTTAAGACTTGTGGACTTCAACTCCCAGAATTCCCCAGCCAACATGGATACTCTGAGTCTGCCCCCAAATCCACACCCACCCTCCTGCACTTCCTGGTATTCTCCCTGTAGAAGAGGCTTCTGGTTTTCTGCCTCATTCTAGAGTGCTTTAGGTCTGCCCAGCAAGACTTTTGTAACTGCTGGAGGTAATGTGAAAAAAGATTCCTAGGAGGAGTTCCACAGACAACTCCCCCCCCCCTTTCAGTATCTTACTTTGAGGTGTAAGGTTTGTGGACTTCAACTCCCAGAATTCCCCAGCCAGCCATGAAGCCCAGAGATCTTAAAGCATGCTGGCTGGGGAATTCTGGGAGTTGAAGTCCACCCACCTTCCAGTGCTGGGGTCTCCAACCTTGGCAACTTTACGACTTGTGGACTTCAACTCCCAGAATTCCCCAGCCAGCCATGAAGCCCAGACATCTTAAAGCATGCTGGCTGAGGAATTCTGGGAGTTGAAGTCCACAAGTCGTAAAGTTGCCAAGGTTGGAGACCCTTGTTCCAGTGGCCAAGGTTGAGAAACAGACGGTTAGAGGGATGCCAACCGCTTCAAGAGGCTGCCCAAATTATGCACCTTTTTGCCAGTTTCCTATTTTTTTCCTCCGTTCAGTGCTAGGCTGACCAGTCGAAGCTTAACAGCCAAGGAAGACATTAAAGAATGCCGGAAACACAGGCTATACATGAATTGGGGGGGGGGGGAAATGACTCACATAGCGACTGTGCCCTGGAACCTGGGCTTTCCTGGTAAGGAGGAAACTGGGCAGGGATCCTAGTTGATTCCTAAGCAGCTTTACTTATCCTCCATCTGTCCAGCCCTCTTCCCTGAAGCAGACAGTATGGAAAATCCCAGCGTTGACAGATGCTCTTGGTTGTAATTTAATTCTATGCCGTCTTTCATGGTATAAGGTGGGGTGGGCAGCTATGCTCCCTGATGACTTCCGGACTTCAACTCCCAGAATTCCTTAAGGCAGTCATGCTGGCTCAGGAATTCTGGGAGTTGAAGTCCACAGGCCTTATGAATAAAAACTTTTATTACGGCCATCAACCAGCAATAGAAATACAATAAATTAAAAATAATACTGACATTAATCATGAATAATAGCACAGGCCTTAAAAGTTACCAAAGCTGGACACCCCTGCCTGATCTAATCATCAGCATCATCAATTAAATTTCTGAATTGAAACTTCCTAAAAAAAAATGACCAGACTACGGTCAATTTGAAAGGAGACCGACTCTGTATCTGCAGGGGCTGTGTAGAATATGGACCCCAGAACATCTGGCTAGTTGCGCAATGAACTGGGCTCAGCAAAACTGTGGCTTAAAAACATTAACAGAGTTGGAAGGGATCTCGCAGGTCATCTAGTCCAACCCCCTGGCCAAGCAGGAGACCTTACATCTGCCTCTACCTAGGATCGAACTCACCACCTCCTGATTGTGAGGCAAGAGCTCCACCTCTAGGCCACAGCAGTCTCCCAATATTTGAGGAGGGGCTGCCACAGAGAAGAGGGGTGGGGGTGGGGTTTCCACCTATTCTCCAAAGCACCAGAAGGAAAGACAAGAAGCAACGGATGGAAACTCATCCAGGAGAGAAGCAACCTGGAATTAAGGAGAAACTTCCCTGACAGTGAAAACAATCAGTGGAACAACTTGCCACTAGAAGTTGTGGGTGCTCCAACACTGGAGGCTTTTAAGAAGAGATTAGATGGCCCTTTGTCCACAATGGTATGAGGTCTCCTGCTTGAGCAGGGGGTTGGACTAGAAGACCTCTAGAAGACCCCTAGAATTCTATGATTCTTTGGAGGCAAAATTCAGCTGCCTTCAAAGATTTGGTGACCTCTCAGCGTTAAAACATTATTTATTTATTTATTTTGCTTTTTCCCCCACAGAGAATTTTCCAACTTCTCCGTCTCTACTACAACTCTGGAGTTCCTAGCCCTCATCTTACGATCATTTGTTTAACAACCATTTGAAGTTATGATGCTGCAGAGGAAAGCTACTGGTCCTCATACGTACAAACAGTCCTCGTACTTATGACCGGTCCAAGCACTTACAACCATCGCAGAATCATCCCTCTACATGTGACTAAAATTCATGCACTTAGCAACTGGCATGCAACTGGCATGCATAAACCGGATTTGCTCAACGACCTCAGGGAAAAAATGTTGTTAAATCAGGTGTGACTCAGTTAATGACCGCATCGCTTAGTGATCGAGGTTCTGGTCCCAATTGTGCTCGTAAATCGAGGATTATGCATAGTCTCCCATCACTCCTTTGCTTTTTTAAGGTCAGACAGGATTAATTAAGTGTGGTTGATAGCTGTAATCCACTTGGTAAATATTAGTATCAAGAAATACATATAAAAGAATATCACGGAGAAAATCCCCCAATAAATAAGGAATAATCTTATAAATCAAAATTAAGCTTCGTCTTGGCCCTGCCTGTTGTGTAGCACCAGAGGGTACCTCTTTCGTACACCAGATGACAAAAAAAAAGTGTACAAATATAACGCAACACACTTAAACCAGTGTTTTTTAAGCTTAGCAACTTGCATGGACTTCGACTCTCAGAATTCCCCAGCCAGCATGGAGTTGAGGTCCACCCCTCTTAAATCATGCTGGTTGGGGAATTCTGGGAGTTGAAGTCCACGCATCTTAAAAGTTGCTAAGCTTGAAAAACTCTGCACTAAACCAAAATTCAGCCATCACATTTTTTCCCCCAGGCAGCTGTGAAAACCTAAACCATAAAGAATGCAAGATTTGGGTCAGACTAGATAACCTACAAGGTCCCTTCCAACTCTGTTAATTTGTTAAAGATTTACATCTCTGGTTTGGTGCATTGTTTAGATTCAGGTACTAAGCTAAAGAAACCATGATAAAGTAAAACGTCAATCAGATCCAGATTTTCTTCCCGTTAGCAGGCAGGTGACCCCATTATAGGATCCAACACAGTTAACCTTAATCATGGCTTGTTTGAAAAGTGCTTAGAAACCACACTGAATAAAATTGCACTGCAAGCTTCTGTTGTCTGTACCCCCAAATATCAAGTCTCCAACATTTAACCAGGAACTACGATCCCTATTATCCCCAGCGAGCTCAGTGGAAAAGTAATATTGGAACTGGAGTTCTACATATCTGTAAGCTAAAGAGTGACTGAAACCAATTCTGTCTTTGACAAACAGATGCTCCTATTTTAAGCCAGAATGTAAATTAATTTTTTTTCCAGTAGTTTCCAAGGACTTTGTAAGGATATTGAGAATAGATTATGGGTTGTGTGTGTTTTTTTAATGTACTTTTTTTTTTAAAAAAAAATTCTGCAATGAGGTGAATGCTTTTAGTTTGCAGAACAATTTGGAGAAAATGCAGGCATTTAAACAAGCAGAGCGATCAAGAACGAGAAACGGGCAAGGGCTGAAGAGTGCAAAACCACAGTTGTGCAAAACACAAGCTCCTAGGAGGTGTGAAAGATTTGTTTCTAGCTTTTCCAAGATTCAGGAGGTCGAAGGGCAGAAGTTTGAAAACCGAAGGAGGGGGGGGCACTCGAAATCTTCCCTGCTTTTTGGGATCCACCTCACCATCACGCCCAATTCGGCACCAGCTGGAGAATTTCTGACCAGGCTTGCAAAAATCAAACTCCAACCCAAGTTTCTAGTCCTCAACGTTCAAAGCAAGCCCCAGCAGGGAAATTAAAAAAAAATTATTTCAGGAAGCCCGAGACGGGGAAGTATTGGGGGGGGGGGGCTGAAAATGGATGTGCTGGATTTCGGGACGATGGGACGACGAAACATCCAGACGCAGTACACTTGAATTCAGTTTTTAATGCAGGGGATAACAGGTGGGGTGTTTTAACTGTCCCCCACTCCCAGAGACTAGAGATTAACTGGGATTTGTGGTCAGAAGTAAAATGATAGGCTCTCTTCCACTTCACCCCCCTTTTGCAAAAAGGGTGGCAGAAATACAGCTAATCTTGCCCCCCCCAAATCTTGGGGTACACTCCAGACTGAAAGCCGCTCATAAACCAGCTATCCCTAAACAAGACCCCCCCTCCCAGCTGATGAATAGCCCAATTCCAACAATTCTCAGCTATGTCAATGCTTTAGCATTGTGTCCCCTTTTGAGACTCCGTTCTCTCTTGCAAAATCCATTCCAGGGCTAATTAATCGGGTCTGGGGGCCCACAGATAACAGGATCAGCCGGTGCAAGGAACTGGGAGGTGGGAAGGGGTCCATCCTGCTTTGCCTCAATGCTCATTCCAAGTCCTGCCTGCCCCCCCCCCCATCTCCTGCCTTTGCCTCAGAGCAAGTTTCTCAAATTCAACCAGATTAATTAAGTTGGGTGGGCTCCAACTCCCCAGAATTCCCCAGCCGGTTGAAGTCCACCCATCATCAAAGTTGGGAAAAATTGCTCTGCTGCTTGCTGAACCTTTTTGGCTTCTACCAAAACTATGTCCTGGATGCTGGTTTGTGCCCAAGGATGTTACAGCTACTCCGGAGGAACCCTGCTTCGCCACCAGACACCATTTAGGGCCCAAAAAAGTGTGCAATGGCAACGAGAACGTGAATCCTTCCTCCAGAAAAGGGCGAAGGGATAAAACTGGGAGAGGAGAGGGACTTCTGGCAGAGATGCGGTGAGTGTGGACTTTTGTGGGCAGTGAGGAAGTGTGCTCAGAGGTGATCCAATTTTCTTCTTCGGCAACGGGTTCCAGGAATAAGGATAAACATAAAAGGGGAGAAAGACTACCGATTCTCTCTAGAAAAAAAGAATCCTGTGTGCTCGTCCTAGGACAGCCATCCGGCTTTGTGAAAAAACATGCCCTGTTCAAAGGATGGTAACAATCTGGGGTCAGCTATCCCCATTTCCCGGATCCCGCGAGGAATCCCAGGATTATATTCTGGCTAAAATAAAAAAGTGAGCCATTTTTTTCCTGCAGCACCAGAGAAGATTACAGCCTTAAAACATTGTATTACACTTTCTTCCAGGAGACAAACTCACACACACATATATATGCAGACATATCTAACCAAGTGTAGATATATCAATATATATATATATATATCAGAACATACAGTATTGTACATTTGAGAAAGGCTGGGCGACTCGGCTTCGCGCAGAGCAGGGAGATTCGAACTCGGTCCCCCCTGCAGGCAACACTCGGAGCATCTCCCACCCAGAGCGCATTGCTGCGCTCGGCCCGTCCGTCCGGAGGTGGGGAGTGGGGGGATCACTCATGCCTGCGCTTGGAAGGCGGCACCAGATGGGAAGGAAGTTCGGCTGGCAATTCATGCCCTTCCAGCTTGACTTTGATGAGGTGGTTGGCCAGGGCGAACTCCTCGTCATCCAGCAGCCCATCCTTGTCCACGTCGGCCAACTTCCAGATCTTGCCCAGGACGGTGTTGGGCAGCTTGGACTTGACCATCTCCTTCTTGGCGCTGGCGCCCGTGATCTTGCCATTGACAGGCGAGAGAGTGTAGAAGATCTCGTCGTAAGTGGGCTTGTCCTTGCTGACTACCCACTCCACGTCGTCGATGCCCTCACCGGCACCCTCGCCGTAGCCGTGGCCGAAGGGCCCGTTCATGGTGCCCTCAAACGCCCCGCCCTTCACCACCTGGGAGGGCATCTGTGACTCCTCCTGGCGCACCATCACCATCAGCCGGGCGATGTCGTTGGCCAGCATGTCGTCCACCGAGTCCAGCAACTTCTGCTTCAGCGGCTGGAACTTGCTGAAGTCCTGGGTCAGGAGCTGTTCCTGAGGACACACAAACACACCGAGTTGTGACTCGTGGGCCAAGAGACAACGGTGGGATGTGTTGACCGGTTGGAGAGGTCAACTCCAGGGGTTTCTCACCCCCAAATCTACAGGGGCCCAACTGGGAGGACATTTAACTGCCCTTCATAAGAGTTTGGTGGGAAACAATCAACAGGCAGTCCTCAATTTAACAATAGCAATAGCACTTAGACTTATATACTGCTAAGCAGTTTACAGAGTCAGCATATCCCCCCCACCCCCCACCCCCAACAATCTGGGTCTTCATTTTACTGAACTTGGAAGGACGGAAGGCTGAGTCAACCTTGAGCCTGGTAAGATCTGAACAGCCGAATTGCAGGGAGCCGGCAGTCAGCAGAAGTAGCCTGCAGTACTGCACTCTAACCACTGTGCCACCACGGTTCTTTGTGCTCATTTAGTGACCATTTAAAGGTCTGGTTGGAATTTCTGGCTCCGATCCTCGGAATGCAAGGGAAACAAGCCAGTCGCAGTTTAGCAACGACTCAGCCTGTCAACCCTGAAGCTGATCTGGCTGTGGCCATTTTGGGGCTTCAGTGCTGCCAAAACTGGAGCTGTGGGAACGGGAGGGGGGTGGAGCAGAGATAGCTGGGGTGCTGTAGCCAAAATAAAATACTTTCTCTTGGAAACCAAGGACATTCCCACCAGGTGTCCAGAAGGAGGGGGCTGGAGTCATCTAGCAACTGACTGGACCATGTGACTGATTGTTGGGAGAAAATGAAAGGACTTTTAATTAGGTGAAAACCGCGGGAACACTTAAGAGTCGGTTTTCACCAGGTCGTGTCACCATGACATGTCCAATAAATTCTTCGAAAAATCCACCTGCCTCTGAGTTTTGATTGCTGTGGGTGGGTTACTTGGAATCCTGACACAGCAACCACAAAAAGATCACTCCACCCCAAATTCCAGGATTCGACTTTCTTACAGCCTCCACCTCCCCCAAGTCCCCAAGAGTACAGGTAGTCCAGTCCTCGACATACAACAGTTTCATTTAGTGACTGTTTGAAGTTGCAACGGCACTGAAAAAAGTGACTTATGACCGTTTTTCCCACTTTGCAGCATCCTCGTGGACACGCGATCAAAATCCAGACGCTTGGCAACATATTTATGACCATTGCAGTGTCCCGGGCTCCCGTGATCCCCTTTTTGTGACCTTCCAATAACAACCACATTACTAACAACCACAGCACTGGTTCCCTTAACAATTGTGGCAAGAAAGGTTGTAAAACAGGGCAAAACTCAACTTAAAATAAATCTCTCGCTTAGCCACAGGAAAATGTTGGGCTCCATTGTGGCTGTAATTTAAGGACCACCTGTACAGGGGAAAACATGACCACGTGTGATCCCTCTTCCCACAGCTTGTCCCTCCTCGGGACCTGACCCAGGACTCTTACCTGCATCTTACGGAGACTGGGAAAATCTCCAGGTGAGATCTGGTGCTCCCGCTCGATCTTCAGGTAGATCTCACCCAGGTTGTTCAAGAGCTCCTTTTTCTTGCTCTCCTTGCCGAAGACGTTGGGCATCTCCTTCTTCAAAGAACTGATGATGTAGGCGTGGACCTAACCAAGAAGCAGAAGGGAGGGGTTTTGAGAAAGGAGCCTCTCGACCGAGTCATGCTGGACTGGCAGTGGGGGCTGCTTGCCAACATCAGAGGCTTAGAATACACTTACCGTATTTCTAGGAGTATAAGACGCACCTACCTTTTTGGGTGAGGAAAAGAAGAAAAAGAAATCTCTCTCTGCCTCTGAGCAATTTTGCCTCCTTCCAGCAAACAGGATACAGCCTGCTTTACTTTCAGTTTCGTTTTCAGCCTAGCTTGATTAGCACAAGAAAAAAAAAATCTGCTCCAGCAATTTACCTCTTTGCAGCAAACAGCAGAGGCCCTGCGCAAAACAGCAGAGAGCAAATCAGCTGAGAGTCGGGAGGCCGATCCAATCAACTTGTGCTAACCAGGCTGTGCTGAAACTGAAAGGAGCTGTTTTTTCTTGCTGTTTGCTTGCAAGGAAGTAACTGCTGCGAAGCAGAGGCCAAAGGGTGGGGGCCAGTGGGTGGGCGGGGCTACATTCAGTGTATAAGACCCACCTAAATTTTCACCCCCTTTTAAGGGGGAAAAAGATGCGTCTTATACTCCGAAAAATACCGTAGGTCCTAGGACCATTTGTTTAGCAACTGTCCAAAGTTATGAAGGCACTGAAAAAGATGACTTATGACTTACAACCAACGCACCCTTCCCCGTGGTCACGGGATCAAGATTTGGGTGCTTGGCAACTGGCATGTTATTTATGACAGTTGAAGCATCTCGGGAGGTACTGTGAACATCACTTCCAAGCTTCTCAGAAGCAAAAACTGTAGGGGAAACCAGAATACAGAATAAAACAACTAGAAGGGACCTCGGAGGTCTTCTAGTCCAACCCCACTGCTCAAGCAGGAGACCCTACACCCGTGATGGTGATCCTATGGCATGTGTGCCACAGGTGGCAGACAGAGCCGTATCTGTGGGCACGCGAGCGTTGCCATAGCTCAGCTCCAGCGCACATGCATGCACCAGCCAGCTGATTTTTGGGCCTTCTGGGCCCACCAGAAGTCGGGAAATGGGCCATTTCCGGCCTCCGGAGGACCTGGGGTGGGAGCATTTTTGCCCTCCCCAGGCTCCAAGAAAACCTCTGGAGCCTGGGGAGGGTGAAAAACTGGCCTACCGGGCCCACCAGTAACCTTTTTGCCATCACGTGCCAAAAGCAGGGGGAGCATGGAGGGGTTTGCATGTGCATGCACGGGGGGGAGCATTGAATTATGGGTGTGGGCACGTGGGCGCATGGCCCCCTTTGCTCCTTTTAATTGGCTGCATTTATTTAAAAAGCACACACTGTTCTTTTGGGGTTTTTTTTGTTTGTTTTGTGATTCTGCAAAACTCTTTCAGAAAAACGGTTGTTGTTTTTTTTTTCCTTTAGCACATCAAACGTTAATTTTGGGGGAAAAGCAGGAAAAAAAAGGAAGTTCTCCTTTTGCTGGGGATGCATGTTACAAAGTTCAAAGGTTAACTGGGATTTTGATGGTCGTGCGTCTCTTGAAGAGTAGCCAGACAACTGGACATGTGAACATTACTGCAAAAACAAAGGGCCAATTTAAGATCGGAGTTAAATTTAAATTTTAAATCCCAATTTAAGAGAATTCTACCCCCATTCCACTTACCCAGGTGCATCATTCGTTTTTCCTCAATGGGGCCATTAATGCAGATTTTTTTTCTCCCCATAATTAAAGGATCCTCTGTTGGAAAATTTGTGCATTTCTACAAAGGGAGCTTTTAAGAGAGCTGCGCCCTAGGCGGCTTCTGCTATGGCTGTTTATGCCTTCACAAAAACAGCACATTCCTAAAAATAGGATCCCTTTGGTGGGAAATTTTCTAAGCCATCCCTACAGTCTCGGCTTTTTGGAATTAATACCCCAAAAGGCCAGATTTTCTATGAACGGAGCCAGTACAGACACGCAGTGAAAGAATAAATAAATAAACATCTAATTTTTAAAACTTTCTTTAAAACTTGGAAAAAAAAAACTTAGGAAGTCAACGGTCATTGTTAAAGAAAAGTCCTCCAAAAGTTTAAAGAAAGTCTTTTGACGTCCTCGCTTAACAACCTTGGCAAAAAAAAAAAAAAGTCACAAAATAGTAGTTAAATCAGTTCTGCCTGCGTGATGACTCGCTTTATGACTGCCCTGACTTGTGACAGAAATACCAGGCTCAGTCGCCGTAAATCGAGAACTACCTGTATTTTGCAGGAGGTGGTCAAGAGATCAGTCTGCTGTCCGTACAATGGGATGCTTTAGGGCAGGGGTCTTCAAACTTGGCAGCTTTTAAGACTTGTGGACTTCAATTCCCAGAGTTCCCCAGCCAGCAATGGGTCTTAAAGTTGCCATGTTTGGAGACCCTTGTTTAGGGCAGGGGTGTCAAACTGGATTTCTTTGAGGGCCGGATCAGTGTAGTTTTCCCAGGGGTGAAATCTACTTACCTTCCCTATCCGTTTGGTAGTCCGCGCATGTGCCATCATCAGGTCCAATTGTAGATTCTCTGCGCATGCACAGAGGGTCAAAAACAGGTTACTTCCTAGTTAAAACCAGGAAGTATCGTTCCTGGGCGGAGCCTTGTGCCGCCGCCGCTACCAGTTTGCCTGAACCAGAGCGAACTGGTAGCATTTCACCCGAGTTTTCCTCCACGAGCCAGCAGAGGGGAGGGAACAGGATGGATGCCTCCTGCAGCACCCTGCCGAAGCCAAAATGGGGCACAGGGGCTGCGGGAGACCCCGTGGGCTGGATTTAAGTGGGCCCCGAGTTTGACAGCCCTGCTTTAGGGGATTGGCAAGGGTCCTGCCTGCCTTCCTGCCCGTGTAGGAGAAGGAGAGGCAGAGCCTGGGGGGAGGGCGGTGTCAAGAAAGGAATTAGCCTAGAATCGGTACATTCTCACAAATGGTTTAAATCCTCTTGAATTCCCCTCAACTCTTCTCTGCTAACCTTTAAACGAGACTATTTTCTATAGGCAAGAGCAATAAAATCAGCTTAATTAATTGGAAGTTAACTAGCAGGTGATATACAGGCAGTTCTCGACTTACGACTGGAACTGAGCCCAATTTTTTTTGTTGCTAAGTGGAGACATTTGTTAGGTGAATTTTGCCCCATTTTACGACCTTCCTCGCCGCAGTTCTTAAGTGAATCACTGCAGTTGTTTAATTAGTAACAGGGCTGTTAAGCGAATCTGGCTTCCCCATTGGCACCCTGTTATTAAGCTTATTAAGACCAGCTGCCTGCAATTACTGCAGGGTTCGAATCTCGCCAAGGCTCAAGGTTGACTCAGCCTTCCATCCTTTCTAAGGTAGGTAAATTGAAGGGCGGCATATAAATCAAATTAAAAAAAAAAAATTGTCAGAAGGTTGCAAAAGGTGATCCCGGGACACTGTGACCGTCAAAAATATGAGTCAGTTGAAAAGCGGTCGTAAGTCACTTTTATCAGTGCCGTAACTTCGAATAAAAGTGAACTATTGTAAGTTAGAGGACGACCTTATAAGTGTGATAGCTAAGTGCTCTTAACACGCAGTCCTGATTCTTTGCCCCTGATAGCCCATAGCATCCTAACCACTCCAAAGATGCCCAAGGCTACCTATCCCCCATCACCACTGCAGTCTCCATCATCCCCAGCCATCTCCCAAGTGTCTGGACGGGTGGCGCTTCTGACTGCTGTAGCCGGCCCCTCCAGCAACCGAATTAGAAGAGGAGGAGCGTGGGAGTCAGGGCCAGCATCAGGCTAACCCGAGAGCTCCGAGGGGGAAGAGGGAATGGAGTTGGCAGAGAAAGAGACAAGAGGCGGAGCCTGGGCCGTCCGTCAGCCCTCAGATGGACAGTCAACAGCCCCCAGGTCTGGAGGTGGCTGATGAGGAAGAGGAGGAACAGCTGGGTCCAGTGCCTGACACGTAGATGTGCAGAAGGCAGAGGAGAGGAGAGCAGTGGAAATCTATGGGCCGGTCCTTGGGACGGAAGAGCCACCGCTGCTAGTGAAGCCCCTCCCTAGCTCTGGGGATAAAAGGCAGGGGGCGGAGAGGAATAGATGGGGCAGACAATCTCACTGCTGGACAGACTTGTTAGCCTGCGGTGAGAGAGAAACTTTTTTTCTGGGGCTGCTGGGGCTCCTAATAAAGGAATCATTGCTTCGACTTCAGAGGGTTTGTCGTGTTTGGGGAGCTGGGTCAGAACACTGACCTTGGCCAGCCGGGCCCTCTTGATGAGGTCGTTCAGCTTCCGGAGGGCGGCGTTGCGGGGCAGCGACTGGATGTCCTTGAAGAGATCTTGTTCCTCCGCCTCAAAGAGTTTACGGTTGTCCGGGATGAGCAGCGGGTGCGACCAGAAGGATCCGATGTAGACGCGCACCACCTCCGGGGTGTTGATGATCTTGCCCAGCGACCACATCAGCGCCCCGTAGACTCGCATCAGCTGCTGCGTCTCGATCTGGTCCGCCTTGTTCAACACCACCCGGATTTTGTCCTCGTGGTTCTTGAGACCTTTGATCACCTCCGAAAACTCATCCGAGATGTCCAGCTTGTGGGCGTCGAAGAGCAGGATGATGCGGTCAACACGCTCCGCGAACCACTCCAGCACGGCGGCAAAGTCGTAACCTGCGGGGAAAACCGAGGCAGAGGTCAGTGGCTGGAGACGCCTGGCCAGGCCCGTTGGGAACGTCCAACTCGTCCAGAGGAGCTGAATTCGTACGGCCAACTCGTCCAGATTTTGGATAATCAAAAGCCACAAACTTGTCATGCAAACAGGGATAGTTCAAGTCCCCTGCCAGGATCATCATCATCTTTTAACGACCCCATAATCCCTTGCGGGGTGGAGTCTGGGCAACTGAATGGAGCTAGCAGAATGTTTTACTGGCCGGATGCCCTTCCTGTCACCAATGCGGAGTTTTGTTCAGCAAATATATTCTCATCGTGCCCAGAGAGAGAAAAATATCTCTCTACACCTACGATCGAACTCACAGCCTCCTGATTGTGAGGCGAGACCTCTCTACCTTTAGGCCACCACACCACTCCTAAGTCTCCTGCCAGGATGAGCTTTGCAAATTCAAACTTTCTCCTCTCATGTATTGCTTTGAACTCTCATGTAAGACCCCACCTGGAATCCTGCATCCAGTTTTAGTCACCATAAAATAAAATAAAATAAATGTTGAGACTCTGGAAAGAGTGCAGAAAAGAGCAACCAAGAGGATTTGGGGACTAAAACATGCGATGAAGGGTTGCAGGAACTGGGCCTGGCTAGTCTAGTGAAGAGAAGGACCAGGGGAGACATGGGAGCATCTTCCAATATTTGAGGGGCTTTTGCAGAGAGGAGGAAGGGGGTCCAGCTATTTTCCAAAGCACCCGAAGGCCAGACAAGGAACAATGGATGGAAACTGACCAAGGAGAGATTCAACCTGGAAATGAGGAGAAATTTCCTAACAAGTGAGGACAATTAACCAGTGGAACAGCTTGCCACCGGAAATCGTGGGTGCTTCATCACTTTTAAGAAGAGACTGGGCAGCCACTTGCCTGAAATGGTATAGGGTCTCCTGCTTGAGCAGGGGGCTGGACTAGAAGACCTCCAAGGTCCCTTCCAGCTCATTCTATTCCATTCTGTTCTGTTGTTCAATGTTTCTCAAACCTTGGCAGCTTTCAGACAGGTGGATTCCAACTCCCAGAATTCAAAACCCAGCCAGGCTTGGCTGGGGAATTCTGGGAGTTGGGGAGTCCACCCGTCAGAAAGCTGCCAAGGTTTGAGAGATGCTCAACAGAAGCCCCCACGGCCCTTTCCCCCTTTCCCAGTTGAATCTGGCCTTCCCAACAAGATCGCCGCTCCAAGAAACAGTCCTGTCCTGTCCGAGGAACCGAAACTCAAATTTAAAACGACAATTAGAGGGTGCGCCCTTGTCTTAAAACTGCAATGGGGCTGCCCCGTAGGAGCCGTATGTCGTGAGGGTCAAAAGCCCAAGTCCGCCCAAATCAGTGCACCGATTTTATGACTTTCTTTTTACAAAGGAAATCCCGTGGTCATTAAGTGACCCAATGGGTATGTATAGGCTGGCTTTTGAAAATCATGAGCAAATGGCAGGTTTGGGTGAAAATGTCTTAAAAGATGGCCACAGGCCCGTTCTGCAGTGCAGTGCAGCCCAGAGGGGTCATATAACATGGAGGGGGAGGGGAAACACCTGGCCCTGAGAACCAGGTCGTATGTATCCCCGAAAAGTCTGTTGTACCTCTGAACTGCCGATAAGAACCCAGTTGCAAGTTGAAGACAATCTATAGGCAATGTGTCTTTGAAAAGGACTCCACCATCCCACTAGGGATTCCTGCTGAGCCCAAACCTCTCTGTTTCCTTCTGAACGATGAGGACTAGAATTGTATTTTTTTTTAAATAAATGTTTATTAAATGTTTTACAAAAAAACACAAATGAAGAACCGAAAAGAACAGAACAGATCATAAAAGAAAAGGAAAGACTTTTAAAAAAAGAAAACAGGAAGGAAGGAAAGAAAAGAGACAGGGAGGCAAGGAAGGAAGGAAAAGGGAGGGAGGCGGGGGAAGGAAGGAAGGAAGGAAGGAAAAGAAAGTAAGTAAGTTTGGGAGAAACTTTGCAAGAAATTGGGTGAAAGCAGGTCTATCAAGGAAGGAAGGACGGAAACGGAAGGAAGAAAGAAAAAAGGAAGGAAGGAAAGAAAGAAAAGAGACAGGGAGGGAGGGAAGGAAGGAAGGAAAGAAAGAAAGGAGACAGGAAAGGAAGAAAGGAAAAAAGGAAGGAAGGAAAAGGGAAGGCAGGAAGGAAAGAAAAGGAAGGGAGGGAGGCGGGGAAAGAGGGGAAAGGAAGCAAGCTTGGGATTTCCATTGCAGCAAATCTAAGTACAATTTCAAAAATATCTCTCCCTCTAGTCTAGGCTTACAAAAAAAGAGCTCACTGTTTTCTCCATATTTTCCCCCTAATCGTCAAAACCACTAATTGTAAGTGCATTTTTTTCCATTTTATGCAAAGAGTCTATTATGGGATTTCTACTCAGCCACAAATGCAGATATTGTCTTCCCTCTAACCAAAGAAGTTTAATTTAGCCATCTCTTGCAAATTCCATAAATTTAGCAAGCTGGGGAATCCCATCCTTGCCACCTTCCTTGTCCGGATTCGCACCGAGGCCAAATCTCTCCCTTTCCTTCTGAACCCTGAGGACTACAACCTTTATTTTCTCTGGAGGGAAGCCTTGCTACTCCGCCCAGGCAGAGAGGAAGAAGGCCACAGAGGAAGAAAGACGGTTCCTTTGTCTCAAATCCAGGAAGGCCGAAGGAGAGAAAAATATCTAAGGTTGCACAAGCCAGCTTTCTTGGAAGAGGGCGGGGAGAGTGAGTGGCTCCCCGCTGAAATCATTCCTGGCTCTCAAACCTATTTGCAAACGGTGGAAATATGCGCTCGGGAGGGAGATGCATCGAGAAAGGGGGAAAAAATTCCATGCATGCGCTTAAGTGCACCCGCCCCTCCCAAAGGTCTCTGTGACAGGAAAACTCCCAGGTTTTGCCCAGATGTCAAGTCATTTGGAAGAAAGGAAAAAACACTCAGGGTGGACGGATCCACTTCGGTCCACGGGAGCGTGCCAAGAATGTTGGAGCGCGTCAGCTGGCCACATAAGGATTGATTTTATTGATGTCCAGGTAATCCTCGATTTACGACCACAATTGAACCCAACCTTTCTGCTGTCAAGTGAGACAGATTAACAGATTAACAGAAGGGACCTTGTAGGTCATCCTAATGCAATCCTAAACTGCATTAACAGAGGGATACAATCAAGATCAAGGGAAGTACTAATACCACCCTATAAAGCCTTAGTAAGGCCACACCTAGAGTCCTGCATCCAGTTTTGGTCACCACACTATAAAAAAGAGGTGGAGACTCTAGAAAAAGTGCAGAGAAGAGCAACCAAGAGGATGAGGGGACTGGAGGCTAAAACATACGATGAACGGTTGCAGGAACTGGGCCTGGCTGGTCTAGTGAAGAGAAGGACCAGGGGAGACAGGAGAGCATCTTCCAGTATTTGAGGGGGTGCCCCAGAGAGGAGGACGGGGGTCCAGCTATTTTCCAAAGCACCCGAAGGCCAGACAAGGAGCAACGGATGGAAACTGATCAAGGAGAGATTCAACCTGGAATTAAGGAGAAATTTCCTGACAGTGAGAACCATCAACCCATGGAACAGAAGTTGCCTTCAGAAGAACTTCATCCCTGGAAGCTTTCAAAAAGAGACTGGACTGCCATCTTTCAGAAATGCTATAGGGTCACCTGCTTGGGCGGGGGGTTGGACTAGATGACCTACAAAGTCCCTTCCAACTCTGTTAATATTGGCAAAGAAAGGTCGTGAAAGGAGGAAAAGCTCATTTAAATAACTGTCGTGCTTAGCAACAGAAAATTTGGGTTCAACTGCGGTCATAAGTCAAGGATCACCTGCATTAATGCCTGAAACACAATTCTAGGAATCGAATGCAGTTCTAGGGTTTTCAGTTTTACTGCACAAGAACTGAACCAAGATCAGGATCCGTCATTTCAGATTGCTATCTTGAAAAAGAAAGCAAAAAGAAAACTCATGTCAAGAGGCTTGGACAGAATAGCAGTCGACCAAATATCCCCATTTTGCAGACCAATCCACAAAATGCTTAAGGACGTTTAAAAAAAAAAAAAAAAATTATGTGCAATTTTCTCGGAAAAATTGCATCAGCATTTTGCAAGCCCTGATGGGGTGAGTGGCCCACAGTTTCCCACCCGGTTTTTCTGATCTCAGCAGTTCAATGTTTTCCTGTTAACAGGGGAAACCCAAAACTTTGTGCTTGTGTGTTGCTAAACCTGTCAAAATGCTGCCCAGGCATCCTCCCCCCTACCTCCAATCTTAAATTACTTGCAATTTCTCTTTTCATGCTTCCACCAAAATCCCCTTTAATGCCTTTCAGAGACACTGCAGTGCATTGTTTAAAATGTTTCTAATGCACTTTAAGGCTGCTATCATGTCACTCGTGATCCTTCTCTTTGTCTTGACTAGACCAGGGGTCTCCAAACATGGCAACTTTAAGACCTCTGGACTCAACTTCAAAACGTTTGGAGACCCCTGGAATAGACATTTCCCAATTCCTGCAACCCTTCTTATGTTTTAGTCTCCAGTCCCTGAATCATCTTATTAGCCAAAAATGCCAATGCAATCCTAAATTGCATTAACAGAGGGATGGAATCAAGATCAAGGGAGGTCCTAATACCACTCTATAAAGCCTTAGTAAGGCCACACCTAGAGTCCTGCATCCAGTTTTGGTCCCCACACTATAAAAAAAGATGTGGAGACTCTAGAAAAAGTGCAGAGAAGAGCAACCAGGAGGATGAGGGGACTGGAGGCTAAAATATATGATTAACGGTTGCAGGAACTGGGCCTGGCTAGTCTAATGAAGAGAAGGACCAGGGGAGACAGGAGAGCATCTTCCAATATTTGAGGGGCTTTTGCAGAAAGGAGGAAGGGGGTCAAGCTATTCTCCAAAGCACCTGAAGGCCGGACAAGGAATAATGGAAGGAAATTGATCGAGGAGAGATTCAATCTAGAAATAAGGAGAAATTTTCTGACAGTGAGAACAATCAACCCATGGAATATAAGTTGCCTTCGGAAGTTGTGGGAGCTTCATCACTGGAGGCTTTCAAGAAGAGATTGGAATCTTTCAGAAATGGTGGAGGGTCTCCTGCTTGGGCAAGGGGTTGGACTAGATGACCCACAAGGTCCCTTCCAACTCTGCTAATCGGTTAATCATCTTTGTGGCTCTAATCACCATGTCCGCTCAACATCTTCTATGCTAGGTCTCTTTAGAGTCAAATAAATCACTGCTTTTCAAAAAATGAGTGTTTTATAACAGGCATTTTGCTTCCCTGGTTTGGTTTGTCTCCAAAAGATGGAAAAATTCAAAATATTCCAAAGCAGGTTACAGATAGTTCCTGACCTCTCCAACAGTTTGTTTCGTGAGTGTTTAAAGTTACAACAGCATTGAAAAAAATGACTTATGTCTGTTTTTCACTTTTACGACTGTTGTAGCATCCCTGAGGTGAGTGGTACGGTGGCCTAGAGGTGGAGCTCTCACCTCATAATCAGGAGGCTGTGAGTTCGATCCTAGGTAGAGGCAGGTATTTCTCTCTCTGGGCACATTGGGAATAGATCTGCTGAACAAAACTCCACATTGGTGACAGGAAGGGCATCTGGCCAGTAAATACTCTGCTCCATTCAGTTGCCCAGATTCCATCCCCCACAAGGGATTATGGGGTCATTTTAAAAGAGGATGTAGCATCCCTGAGGTCATGTGATCAAAATTCGGATGCTTGGCAACTGACTCATATTTATGACGGTTGCAGTGTCCCGGAGTTACGTGATCCCCTATTGCAACCTTCTGACAAGCAAAATCAAGGGAGAAGCCAGATTCACTTAACAACCGTGTTACTGACTTAAGAACCGCAGTGATTCACTTAACAACTGTGGCAAGAAAGGTCGTAAAACGGGGCAAAGCCCACTTAACAAATGTCTCGCTTAGCAACAGAAATGTTGGGCTTAATTGTAGTCCTAAGTGGAGGACTACCTGTATTACAGAGACCAACTTACTGGGCTGAAATCAGCAGGCAAGAGGGACTTATGACCATTTTAATTGCAAGGTTTCAACCAAAACAGAGCGCTTTTTTTAGAACCAATCTCCTTAACTTTGCAAACAACTCAGAAAAATAAAGGGTTGTATTTTTACCGATCTGCAGATTTATGCTCCTGCTTACTTTTCAGTATTTACAATTGCAATGGAAAATCGAGGGTAAGAAAAACACAAAAGCATCAATTTTAGCAGGCTTGCTTTTACACTTGCATAAATATGCAGTTTTTTTTTTTTTAAAAAAAAAGATCGCTACCTGGAAAAATGCCCAAAGCTTAGATTTTTACCCACCCCAGGCACTCAAAACTATTCATCTATGCCAAGTTTCAAGTTATGGAACAATTAAACTCTTAAAAAGCCAAACATTTTCCTGTGGAAAACTGTAGCAACAGCAGAGAAAATGTTCCCCTTGGAAGGCAAAACCATTGCATGTAAATCTCCCATCCATTAACGGAGTTGGGTTGGGCATCTGGGGGTAGTTTACAGGTTAACAGAGTTGGAAGGGAGGTCATCTAGTCCAACCCCCAGCCCAAGCAGGAGACCCTACACCATTTCTGACAGATGGCAGTCTAGTCCCTTCTTGAAAGCCTCCAGTGATGAAGCTCCCACAACTTCTGAAGGCAACTTCTGTTCCATGGGTCGATTGTTCTCACTGTCAGGAAATTTCTCATTTTTAGCTTGAATCTCAGTTTCCATCCATTATTCCTTGTCTGGCCTTCAGCTGCTTTGGAAAATAGCTTGACCCCCTTCCTCTCTGGGGCAGCCCCTCAAATATCCTGTCTCCCCTGGTCCTTCTCTTCACTAGACCAGCCATGCTGAGTACTTAACAGGTTAACAGAGTTGGAAGGGACCCTGTAGGTCATCTAGTCCAACCCCCATCCAAGCAGGAGACCCTACACCATTTCTGACAGATGGCAGTCCAGTCTCTTCTTGAAAGCTTCCAATGATGAAGCTCCCACAACTTCCGAAGGCAATGGATCCGAGGGAGACCACTGTACCTCAGATAGCCGGATGTGAGTCCCTTCTTGTGAAGTGGGGTCGTGGGGTGCAGATGGGTTTGTTGATTACGTACCTGGCTCCCTGCCACGTGGCAACGACCCTGCCCGAGCTCCTCAACGTCATAGCTGAGGTAGCGGCTAATACCCCCCGACTTCTGATCATGGGGGATTTTAACCTGCCATCTATCGGTGAAACGTCTGAGGTGGCTCGGGAGTTCATGGCTTCCATGACGGCCATGGACCTGACCCAAGTAATTCATGGCCCTACTCACATAGTAGGACACACTCTGGACTTAGTCTTTATCTCTGGTCAGTGGTCGAGTGGCCTGGATACAGGGGATATAGGCATTGAACCCTTGTCATGGTCTGACCACTCGCTCCTTCGACTTGACTTTCTGACCGCCGCACCCCGTCACAGGGAGGCGGAGCCGACCAGGTGGTTCCGCCCCAGGCGCCTGATGGATCCTGATAGGTTCCAGAGGGAGCTTGGGCCATTTCCTGAGACTCTGGCTCATGACTCGGCTGATGACCTGGTGGCCGCCTGGGACAGTGCAGCCGCCGGGGCTTTGCGGCCTCTGACCCGGCACCGAACTCACTTAGCTCCTTGGTTCTCCGAGGAGCTGAGGGTGATGAAGCGCTGGAAAAAAGACGCCTAGAGAGCGGTTGGAGGGCCAGCCGATCCGAATCCGACTTGACACTGGTAAGGTCTCATATTAAGACCTACCTAGTGGCGATAAAAGCGGCGAAATCTAGTTATTTTGCCGCTCTTATCGCGTCATCAGATAATCGCCCTGTTTAGGGTGACCCGCTCCCTCCTCCATCTGGGAGCGCGGGAGGACCCCTTGCAGGGCCGAGCTGAGGACTTTGTACAGTATCTGCATGATAAAATAACTCAGATTCGGGAAGACTTGGCCGCTGACTGGGTTAGTTCAGACGAGATGACTGAGGCAGGCCTTGAGAATGTTATCTGGGAGGAGTTCGATCCTGTGGCTCCCGAGGACGTGGACAGGATCTTGGGGCGGCTGAATGCAACCACATGTTTATTGGACCCGTGTCCCTCCTGGTTGGTGCTGGCTTCCCGGGAGGTTACACGAGGCTGGCTCCAGGGGATTATCAACGCTTCTTTGAGTGAGGGTGTCTTGCCGGCTGCCTTGAAAGAGGCGGTGGTGAGGCCTCTCCTCAAGAAGCCCTCACTGGATCCGGCTGTTTTGGCTAACTATCGTCCAGTCTCCAACCTTCGCTTTATTGCAAAGGTTGTTGAGAGTGTGGTGGCGTGACAGCTTCCACAGTACCTGGATGAAGCTGTCTATCTGGATCCGCTCCAGTCCGGTTTCAGACCTGGGTACAGCACGGAAACGGCATTGGTCACGTTGGTGGATGATCTCTGGAGGGCCCGGGGTAGGGGTTATTCCTCTATCCTGGTCCTGTTAGATCTCTCAGCGGCTTTTGATACCATCGACCATGGTATCATGTTGCACCGGCTGGAGGGACTGGGAGTGGGGGGGGGGCACCGTTTTGCGGTGGTTCTCCTCCTCCCTCTCCGACCGGTCGCAATCTGTGTTGACAGGGGAGCAGCGGTCGACCCCGAGGCGCCTTGTTTGTGGGGTGCCACAAGGGTCGGTCCTCTCGCCCCTCCTGTTCAACATTTATGTGAAGCCGCTGGGTGAGATCATCCGTGGTTTTGGGGTGAAGTACCACCAGTACGCTGATGACACTCAGCTGTACATCTCCACACCAGGCCACCCCAACGATGCCTTGGAAGTGATGTCCCAGTGCCTGGAGGCCGTGCGGGTCTGGATGGGGAGAAACAGGCTTCGATTCAACCTTTCCAAGACCGAGTGGCTGTGGCTGCTGGCGTCCCGGTATAGGCAGCTGGCGCCATCGCTGGTTATTGGGGGCGAATCATTGGCCCCCACGGAACGGGCCCACAACTTGGGCGTCCTCCTGGATGCACGGCTGTCTTTGGAAGAGCATATGATGGCCATGGCCAGGGGGGCTTTTTATCAGGTCTGCCTGATACACCAGTTGCACCCCTTTCTAGATCAGGACTCCTTACCCACGGTCACTCAAGCACTCGTCACCTCTCGTCTGGACTATTGTAACGCTCTCTACATGGGGCTCCCCTTGGGGTGCACCCGGAGGCTCCAACTGGTGCAGAATGCGGGGGGGATTATGGGAGCGACGGGGCGCTTCCGTGTGACTCCTCTCCTGTGTGAGCTGCACTGGGTTCCGGTGGACTTCCGGGTGCGCTTCAAGGTGTTGGTGATCACCTTTAAAGCGCTCCATGGCTTAGGGCCGGGGTACTTACGGGACCGCCTTCTGCCACCAATTGCCTCCCACCGGCCAGTTCGCTCTCACAGAGAGGGCCTCCTCAGGGTGCCGTCAGCCAGATAATGTTGGCTGGCAACCCCCAGGGGGAGAGCCTTCTCTGTGGTGGCGCCCACCCTCTGGAACAATCTACCCCCAGAGATACGAGTGATCCCAGACCTCCGGACTTTTCGTCGGGCCCTTAAAACCTATTTCTTTCAGTTAGCCGGGCTGGCCTGATTTTATATTGGTTTTTAAAATTAATACTGATTTTAATTGGAAAGTTTTAAATTACGGGCCAAACTTTATTTAATTATTTTAAAGCTATTTTAACTTTTGTGTACAAATGTTTTATTTTTGGCTGTTCACCGCCAAGTCTGAAAGGAGAAGGGCGGTATAGAAATTTAAATAATAAATAAATAAATAAACTTCTGTCCCATTGGTTGATTGCTTTAACCGTCAGAAAATTCCTCCTCATTTCCTTATTTTGAATCTCTCCTTGATCAGTTTCCATCCATTCTTCCTTGTCTGGCCTTCAAAGGTGCTTTGGAGAATAGCTGGACCCCCTTCCTCCTCTCTGGGGCAGCCCCTCAACTATTGGAAGATGCTCTCCTGTCTCCCCTGGTCCTTCTCTTCCCTAGACTAGACATAACTCAGTTCCTGCAACCGTTCATCACATGTTTGAGCCTCCAGTCCCCTCATCATCCTTGTTGCTCTTCTCTGCACTCTTTCTAGAGTCTTCACATCTTTTTTTATAGTGTGGTGACCAAAACTGGATGCAGGACTCTAGGTGTGGCCTTACTAAGGCTTTATAGAGTGGTATTAGGACCTCCCTTCATTGAAATGTTTTGTCCTAACTTGTGCAAAAGAGGGAAAAGGGACCCTCACCCACCCTCCGCCTGGAAAAAACACACCAGAATTTGCATCTCCCATCTTCCCTTATTTGGCGGCACTGGTGTCCCGAGAATGTCTGAAGGCAGCTCTCAAAGGGGTCAAATGCCCACCGGGGAAATAAGCGCATGCATTTCTCCACCCAGGAATTGGGGGGGGGAACTAAGGTATTGAGCCCTGCGGAGCAGAGGGACGGCTCTCTAATCGTGGGCTCCAAAGAGCCAGCCAAATCTCCCGCGCTGAATTTCGCTGGGCGCCACACCCACGGTTCCCTCGCCCGCCGGGGTCAAGCCGGGCCTTATCATGGATCGCAGCGTTTCCTGCCTGCAGCGGCTGGGCACGCCGGGGATTTCGACTCAGCCAGGAAACTTTCCATCTTGAGTTCCCGCAGAGAGGAATGCACCGCTCAAGAGTCCCAAACTGTGGCCGGGTGGGGTGGGGCGGGGCACAGATAGAGAACTTGGGATGGGAAGGCTTCCCCCCCAGAGCGAGGAGGGTGCCCGCTGAGATCCATCAAGGAAGGAAAAGCATTTGAGAACGGGCAGCTATTTTTATCCAACCGAGTCCTTGGCCGGTGCTGTATTTCATCCACCAACCCCGCATTGGAAACCACATTTCTCCCCCACCCCCGGCATGGAACAAAGAATAACAGCAGTTGGAAGAGAGGTCTTAAGAGGTCTTCTAGTCCACCCCCGTGCTCAAGCAGGAGACTCTAGACCCGTGATGGCGAACCTATGGCACGCGTGCCACATGTGGCCCTCGGTGCCATATCAGTGGGCACGCAAGCTCAGCTCCCGCCATCTGATTTTTGGGCCTTCTGGGCCACCAGAAGTAGGGAAACAGGCTGTTTCCAGCCTCCAGAAGGCCTCGGGAGAGTGGGGAAGGCCCGTTTTTCGCTTCTCCCAGGCTCCAGAGCCTTTCTAGGAGCCTGGGGAGGGCTAAAATGGCCTTCTCCACACACCCCGAGAGGCCGGAAACTTGGCAAATTTCTGGCCTCCGGAGGGCCTCCATGGGGGTGGGGAAGGCCATTTTTGCCCTCCCCAGGCTCCTAGAAAGGCTCTGGAGCCTGGGGAGAGCAAAAAATGGGCCCACTGTGCCATTTCGTGCCAAAAGCGGGGGAAGCACGGGGGGGGGTCTGTGCGCATGTGCAGGGGGCATAGAATTATGGGTGTGGGCACGCGGGCGGGCAGCCCCTCCATACTCCCCCCACTTTTGGCACATGATGGCAAAAAGGTTAGCCATCACTGCTGTAGACCAATCAATCAGTGGAACAACTTGCCTCCAGAAGTTGTGGAGTTGCTCCAACAACGGAGGCTTTTAAGAAGAGACTGGACATCCATTTGTCTGGACTTGTATAGGGTCTCCTGCTTGAGCAGGGGGTGGACTAGAAGACCTCCAAAGGCCCCTTCCAACTCTGTTATTCTGCTCCCAGAATGCAATTCCTTCCTGGGAATGGGCTCTAGACAGTGGGGGAGGTAGGAAATGGAGCCCCTCATTCCCTTTTTTGGGGGGGAAACAGCGGGGGAAAAAATAGCTGATGACTTCTGGTTTTGATACTTAGTCAGGATAGATTATAGACAGAAGAAAGTTATGTCGTAACTGTAGAGCAAGAATTCAGTTTATAACTCTGTTTATGATGGCTGTAAAGAAGATCAAAAAGCTGCTTCTTTGCATTTTTTCCCCCCCTGTTCCATTTTTTCCCCTTTTTTTCCCACTCATTGGTTTCTACCTTTTCTCTTCCTTTTTATGAGTTCGTACCTTCTCTTAGCATCTTTTATTAAAACTTCAAAAGCCAAAAGAAAACGTAGCCAGCTGTCTGGTGCTTTTTGGGTTTTTTAAAAATCGCAAGTGGACCTTTAGCGATGGATTTTGTGGGTGGAGGGAAACTTTCTTCCCTAAAGAAACACTCTGAAAGGCAGCTCTTGACGCTAGAAGTTGTGTCCAATTTTACATCCTTTTATGCCGCGGTCGTTAAACAAATCATGTGTAGGCAAAGGATTCATGCGGCCATTAAGCGAATTGCATGGTCTTTAAGCAAATCTCGCTTCTGGATTGACTTTGAATCGGAAGCCGGCTAGGAGATCACATCACAAAATAGAATTTTTTCGCTCTCTCCTTTCCAACCCAGGAAAGGAGCCTATTCTCTAGGCTTGGCGAACCTATGGCACGCGTGCCCAAGGTGGCATGCAGAGCCATCTTTCCAGGCACGCGAGCTGTCGCAGAACTCACCTGCAGCTGCGCATGTGCGCGCCTCCCAACTGCTGTTTGGGCCTCCGGTGCGCATATGCACAATTCAGGAGATCCAGTTAGTCTTCGGAGCTCTCCTGCGCATGTGAATACTTGTGTGCAGTGTGCACATGCGTAGATGGCGTGTTCGTGCATGTGCATCTCACGTGCGAAAATTGTGTGCATGTGTAAATGGTGCGATTGTGCACGCAGCGCACAGGGGGGGAAAGCCGCGCAAAAGGTTCGCCATCACTGCCCTAGGCGTTCATCCATCCCCCCCCAAGGTCTTTCTCACATATGACCAGAGGTGGGTTTCAGCAGGTTCTGACCAATTCTGGAGAACCGGTAGCGGAAATTTTGAGTAGTTCGGAGAACCGGTAATAAAAATTCTGACTGGCCCCGCCCCCATCTATTCTCTGCCTCCCGAGTCCCAGCTGATCGGGAGGGAATGGGGATTTTGCAGTAACCTTCCCCCTGGAGCGGGGAGGGAAGGGAGATTTTACAATATCCTTCCCCTGCCACGCCCACCGAGCCACGCCCACAGAACCAGTAGTAAAAAAAAATTGAAACCCACGACTGCATATGACCCTGAGTAACTCAATTTATGACTGCAACGGAGCCCAACATTTATGTTGCTAAGTAAGGACTTCAGTGAGTTTTGCCCCATTTTTACGACCTTTCTTGCCACGTCTGTTAAGCGAATCACTGCGCTCGTTCAATTAGGAACACGGTTCCTAAGTTGCTTCAGCTTTCCCTGTTGACTTTGCTCGTCGGGAGGTCGCCGAAAGGGGATCATGTGACCACGGGAGACCCTGCCCACCGTCATAAATAGGAGGCAGTTGCCAAGCGTCCGAATTTCGATCATGTGACTGAGGGGAAGGGGCAACGGCCGTAAGTGTGAAAAATGGTCATAAGTCATTTTGTTTTGAGTGATGTAACTCCAAACGGTCATTAAACGAACGGGCACTAAGTGGGCTGTCACTAAATACGGGACTCCCTGTATTTAAAACCTATATTTATTTATTTTTTTCTTTCTTGGGGAGGGTAGGAGAAGCCCTGCAAAACGGGGAACCTGGACTTTTAACCATCCACACCACCTCTTAAGTAGGGGTGGGCCGCTGGGGGTTCGGGAGAACCTCTAGCTAAGATTCTGTGCAGTTCGGAGAACCCCCAAATCCCACTCCTGGCTGGGCCCTCCTGCCCTGCCCCTCCCCTCCCAGGTGTCCACACGCCACCCGTTTTGGATACAGGTAAGTGCAGGGCGCACGTGGAGGTTCGGGGAGGGCGAAAATGTTTCCGGCCTCTAGAGGGCCTCCAGAGCCTGGGGAGGCTGTTTTCGCCCTCTCGGAGGCTCGAGGAAAGCCTCCGGAGCCCGGGGAGGGCAAAAACGCCCCCCCTCCCGGGCTGTGGTGCAGGAGGCTGACTAGGCCACACCCACCATGGCCACACCCATCCAGCAACCGGGCAGAGAACCCCTGGCTAAAATGTTTGAAGCCCAGCCCTGCTCTTAAGCCTCACCTCTGCTTATCCGCTGTTTCTCCCCAGATAGGATGCCCGGCGTGTCAATGATACTGATGCTGTCCAGGACGGGATTTGGCAGCTGCGCGCACATAAATCTGCAAAGGGAACGGAAGGGATAGGATTAGGAGGCGGCTGGTCCGAGCACGGGCAGAAACGGGGCAGAATTTTTGCCATTCTGCTTGAACTGCTCATTTCTTTTCCTGACACTTAAAAGACGATTGACTCATCCATTAAACCTGCATGGGGTGAGACCACGGCTTGGGTGACTTCAAGGATGGGCAGACCCCGAGCCTTCCCATGTTGACCCCTCAAAATCTCTCTGGATGACCAGTGCTGAAAACCCCTCAGGTGCTTTTTTCAAGAGGCAACTGGACTTCCTTCTTTTTTCTTTGAAGATGTTTCGCTTCTCATCTAAGAAGCTTCCTCAGCTCTGACCGGAGGGTGAGGAATGGAAGGATTTATATTCTTTGCAGACAGCAAAGAATATTTGCTGTTGTTTGAGTGTGTCGTTGAGGCCACTTGGAGGCTTTATCTATGTCCTCGGTCACCTGAGTGGTGCAAAAGGGTGTGGAGCCTTCTTGGAACTGCTGAAAGGACTGTGTTGTAGACTGGAGATAGATGTTGTATCCCTCCCTCTCTGTTGAGGGAGGGCTTATCAATTAGGGACACAGATGGCCTCTTGGACCCCTCTTTCAAATCAGCGGTCCTCTGTGTCCAAAATGTGGACTTCGTTGTCTTCAAAAGAGTGGCCTTTGTCCTTTAAATCCAGATGGACTGCTGGATTTTGTCCTGATGGGTTTGTTCTTCTATGTTGTGGCATGCGTTTAGGAAGTGGTTGTTTTGTTTCCCCAATCCTCTTAGCAGTTCCAAGAAGGCTCCATTTGCACCACTCGGGTGACCCTGAGGACACAGGGAAACCTCCAAGTGGCCTCAACGACCCTCTAAAAGGATGCAAATTTCCAGCTGTCTGCAAGGAGCATCAATCCTTCCGTTCCTCACCATCCTGGTAGAGCTGAAGAAGCTCCTTGGATGAGAAGCGAAACGTCTTCAAAGAAAAAACAAGAAAAATTGCCTCTTGAAAAAAGCACCTTTGGGACAACCATGAGCTGAATGACTGAGAATCTCCTTAGACAAGTGCTGAAAACTCTGGCTTGCTGAGCCGAAATTTTTCCTGCCTGGAAAGGCATGAAAACGTGAGTGTGAGTCTTTTAAAAGGCCTGCTTCTGCATTCGAAAGCAACGGAGAATATCCCAAGTTGTGTGTGTGCACGTGTGCAATCCCAGCCCCCCCCATTCATCATCCTCCCCTCCCAGTTCTCAAACTATCAAAAACACCCCAGAGATATGGCAAGCTTTGAGTTCCAGAGAATGCGCTGAGACACAGAACACAGAATCCTAGGGCTGGAAGGGGCTTCAGAGGTCAGCTAGCCCAACTCGCCGCTCAAGCAGGAAACCCTATAGCATTTCGGACAGATTGTTTTGTCCGATCTCTTCTTGAAGACCCTCCTGTGATGGAGCAGCCACAACTTCTGGAGGCAAGTGGTTCCACTGGTTAATTGTTCCCACTGACGGGAAATTTCTCATTTCCAGGTTGCTTCTCTCTTTGATAAGTTTCCATCCACTCCAGGGCAGGGCAAGAATGGAATGGAATGGAATGGAGAGTAGAATAGAATAGAATTCAGAATAGAATAGGAATAGAATAGAATAGAATATATGGAATGGAATGGAATAGAATAGAATAGAATAATATATGGAATGGAATGGAATAGAATTCAGAGAATGGAATGGAATTCAGAATAGAATAGAAATAGAATAGGAATGGAACAGAATAGAATAGAATATATAGAATGGAATAGAATAGAATAGAAATAGATGAGAATAGAAGAGAATAGAGAATAGAAGAATATAGAAAAAAATAGAAGAGAAAATAGAAGAGAATATTGTTACTCCAAATTGGATTAATATGATACCCAGAACCAACTCTGCTCATACACAATATGGATGTGTATTTTAAAAAAATAATAAAAAATATAAAGAACGGAATTCTTCATTGGCCAAGTGTGATTGGACGCACAAGGAATTTTTTCTTTGGTGCATAAGCTCTCAAGTGTACATAAAAAGAAAAAATACCTTCGTCAAGAACCATAAGATATCACTTAGTGATAGTCATAGGATACTAAGAAGGAACGGAGGGAAGCGTATCAGAGAGAGATCCAACCTGGAATTGAATTAGGGCTCTGTGTGTGCATTTTTCAGATTCTCCGCTTTCCGGTCCCAAGTCCAGGCTCCCTGGCATAGCAGGAGAACTCCTGCTTTGTTGCAAAAGCACTTAGCAAGCCAGCAGCGTGGAGGAATTGGAGGCCAGCGGGTTCAAAGAGCACAGAAACCGGCCTCCGGAGGAGCAGAGACAGCCACAATCAGCAAATCCAACCATTTGTCCATCCTGCCTTCCCCAACAAGCAGGCCCCTCACACACGAGACGTCTTCCCCAATCCCATCCAGGGAGGTTTTTCTTAGCGACGAAAGTCTCTGGGAGGTTTTGCAGGTAATCCTCTACTTATAAACCATTCATTTAGTGACTCTTTGAAGTTACAATGGCACCGGGAAAAAACTTTTAAAAAGCTTCCCCCCCCCCGAGTCACGTGATCAAAAAAATCAAGACGCTTAGCCACTGGCTCATACTTATGATGGTATGATGCAGTGTCCCGGGACGTCACGTGATCCCTTTTGCAAAAAGCGAAGTCAAGGGGGGGGGGAAGCCAGATTCACTTAACAACCACATCACTAACTTAAAACAACTGCAACTTCGCGTAACAACGGCGGCAAGAAAAAGTCGTAAAGTGGGGCAGAACTCACTCAGCAACCGTTACACTTAGGGGAACAGAAAGGTTGGGCTCAATTGTGGTCGTAAGTCGAGGAGTATCTCTGTACGTTTTTTTTTTTCCCACAGTGTAGCCACAAACCACATCCTTCGCAGGATTACAAAATGCTTCAGGTTTCCGCAGAAGGGAAGTTGCATGCAAAAACCCTGCGAGGCGGACCGGACCGAAAACTCAGGCTGGGAAAGGCAGCGGAGGGGGGAGGGAAGACATTCCCCTGGGAAGATCTGCCTTCCCCAAGCTGGTGCTGGCTGGAGAGGCGATGGGAGTTGTAGTCCACCTAATGTGGGCTTGTAATCGCTCCTCGGCCCAAAAGAGCTGTGAGAATGAGGAACTCCAGACCAGGGCCATCATCTTTCAACACTCTTTACTTTGGAAAGTGAGACCAGCTTAGTTGGCTTCTGAAGAAATATCTTCCCTTCCTTTACAATTTGCCATGGGTGACAAAATCCGTGCAGATGTCACAAGAGAACCAAGTTGCAGAGCGGAGAGATCAACTCTGTGTTGCAGGAACTTCATGGTGGGAAACAAGAAAGCGTGAGAAAATGTCATCCTACTACTTTGATCCTGTTTGGGGTCGTTGCATTAACAGAGGGATACAACCAAGATCCAGGGAGGTCCTAATCCCACTCTATAAAGCCTTAGTGAGGCCACACCTAGAGTCCTGCACCCAGTTTTGGTCACCACACTATAAAAAGGATGTTGAGACTAGACCAGGGGTCTCCAAACTTGGCAACTTTAAGACCTCTGGACTCAACTTCAAAACGTTTGGAGACCCCTGGAATAGACATTTCCCAATCCCTGCAACCCTTCTTCATATGTTTTAGTCTCCAGTCCCCGAATCATCTTATTAGCCAAAAAAGCCAATGCAATCCTAAACTGCATTAACAGAGGGATGGAATCAAGATCAAGGGAGGTCCTAATAGCACTCTATATAAAGCCTTAGTAAGGCCACACCTAGAGTCCTACATCCATTTTTGGTCCCCACATTATAAAAAAGATATGAAAAGACTCTAGAAAAAGTGCAGAGAAGAGCAACCAGGATGATGAGGGGGCTGGAGGCTAAAACATACGATGAACGGTTGCAGGAACTGGGCTTGGCTGGTCTAGTGAAGAGAAGGACCAGGGGAGACAGGAGAGCATCTTCCAATATTTGAGGGGCTGCCCCAGAGAGGAGGAAGGGGGTCCAGCTATTTTCCAAAGCACCCGAAGGCCAGACAAGGAAGAATGGATGGAAACTGATCGAGGAGAGATTCAACCTGGAAATAAGGAGGAATTTTCTTACAGTGAGAAGAATCAACCGATGGCACAGAAGTTGCCTTCGGAAGTTGTGGGAGCTTCAATATTGGAAGCTTTCAAGAAGAGACTGGACTGCCTTCTGTCAGAAGTGGCGTAGGGTCTCCTGCTTGGGCAGGGGGTTGGACTAGATGACCTCCAAGGTCCCTTCCAACTCTGTTAAACTGAAACTCTGGTGGGCTTTCAAGATTTTGGTGGGCTTTCCAAAGTCAATGGAGGAAGTCACACTTGCCTCATGACCGCATAATTCACTTAGCAACCAGATGCAATTCACTTAATTAACAACCAGGGCTGTAAAATCAGGCACAATTTACTCAACGGCCTTGCTTCGCAACGGAAATTTCAGTCCCGGTTGTGATGTAAATTGAGGACTATCTGTATGTCCCCTATGCTGGAACATAAAAAGAATCTGCCTCCTTAAATTTATCCAGCTCTTTTCTTAAAGCCCTGCCAGTTGACTTAGCGGTCACGTCTGGTGGCAATGAATTCCACAGGTTAATTTTTCATAGGGTGAGAAAGATACTGGGTGGTTCGTTTCTATTCTAAATCTTCAATAAAACAACCAAGGCTCAGAGAGCACCAAGGACCCCACAGCCTTCAGTGTCCTAACTACTCTTCCTCCTCCACTCTGCGCGCTACATTCTCTTCTGTTCCTGATGATGTTACCTAACTGGGTAATGAAACGTCTGCAAGAAAATGACCAAGATCAGAGAGAGCACCAAGGATCCCTGTCGTTGTCCTCCTCCACTACTCCACAAACCTCACTCCCTTCTACCACTGATGATGTTCTCTAGTTGGGTCTGCAAGAAAACCACCAAGCTCAGAGAGCACAGCCGATGCCACAATTCAACCCTGACTACAAATATTCCCCTTTATCGTTACCGAAACTTGCTTTCCAATTTCTCTTATCATCGCCCTACAACAATAAAAAGTGAGATTGTAGTGTTGCTGTTTAACCAGGCCAAAACCAAATCCTTGACCCCAGAGCCTCCTGCTTGGGGGGGAAGAGGGAGGGGAGTTTCCATTCAGTTGAGCCACACTGAGAATTTCGGGATCATCACTTTCTCTTTAAGCCGGGCATTCCCCAATGACTGGACAGGGTGGGGAAAGGACACCTGGTGCACACTGGCACAAAAATCTGCCTGCCCAGGACTGAAATCTGAATTAACACGCCCAGCAACTGGTCTGTACAAGACCGCCCAACCCACAGGAGCAACGAGAGAAGGGTGCCTTACATATATATTTTTTTGCAAACTCTGCCAGTGGTAAGGAAGGATCCCGAAAAGCTTTTGCAAATCTTGGGGGGGAGCTACCCAAGCGACGATCCTTCTCCCGAGCTGGGCCTGCTTTTGAGTTCCCAACGTTGCAGTTGTGTGTTGGCAAAGCCAGTTCAGTTTCACCAAGTAAAAGGACAAGATGCCCACATTCACACAAGACACTAAGGTTTGCAGAGTTTTTTTTTTTAAAACCCTGGTGTATTTGGGGAAGAGAGTTTAGAGCAGGGGTCTCCAAACTTGGGGACTTGAAGACTTGAGGACTTCAACTCCCAGAATTCCCCAGCCAGCATCGCGATGCTGGCTGGGGAATTCTGGGAGTTGAAGTCCTCAAGTCTTCAAGTTCCCAAGTTTGGAGACACCGGTTTAGAGTTTGGTCAACTCGTAATTCAAAGCAGCGTTTTTCAAAACTTGCCAAAGTTTAAGACGGGTGGACTTTAGCTCCCAGCACAGCCGGCTGGGGAATTCTGGGAATTTGAAGTCCGCCCATTCTTAAACTTTGGCAAGTTTGCAAACCAGCAGTCTTAAGGCTTTGCAAAAATTTTAAAAAATCTGGGGTTCGGTTTGTGTTATGCGAACACAACACAACTCGAGAATTTCGGCTGCAGAAAGTTCTATGGATTGATGGGCTGATCCCAGGCCCGCAAAGTCCTTTTTTCCAGACCACAAAACCAATTATCTGACACAGCAGAAAAGTTGCAAACGTTTTCAAATGGAAGGCAGGCTTGCCTGCATCTCCGGGGCCTCAGCTTATATCCCTGAATTTTAAGCACCGTGAACATTCAGCAAATGTATTTTATTGGGCTTTTCGCTCAGCACAGGCCGAGCTATTTTTAATATTTGTAAATATCCAGAGCTTTCACCACTCTCTCCTTCCTTAAAAAAAATCATGTTTCTACAGCTGCAAAAGCCAGCATTCCAGGAATTTTTTTCTTTTCTTTTGTGAATTAATGAGGCTGGTTGGCCGACACAATTGGCAGACGCCTCCGAGCACCACCAGCAATAAAGAGAACAATGGACCAACTCTGGATGCCACTTTTAAACAGGAAGATTAAATCCACAGAGTTTTTTGGGGTTTTTTGCACCCTCTAGTCTATTCCAAATAAAGGAATAATGGGTTTTTGCAACGGGGAAGGAAGCCCACTTAGATTTATGTGATTTTTAAAATATTTTAAGAGTTTTTCAGACTTTCCCAGTTTCAAAAGGCTTTTGGGTGGGGTACGACCGGACGTCACGAGGCCAATGAGAGAGAAATCAAGCATGAAGCTTGAGAGGAGGGGAAGCCGGGCAGGAGATGGCTGCAATGGTTGCAAGCGGATGGCCAACCGAGATGGGCACAGGCTGGCAGAAAAAAAGCAAAACTCTAGCAAGGAGCCACGCCCAGGATTTGCAGTGATTCAGAGAGAAGATAATTCCAGTGTAGTTACACCAACCCAGAGAGAAGGGGGGGGGCTGCCATTACTCAGATGTTTTTGCAAGAGAGCCTGTTGACCTCTGACCCTCCCTCGGTGCCAATCCAGGGGAAATTTCCTGACAATGAGAACAATTGACCGGAGCAAAGGGCTTGATTTCAAGAAGTGAAGATTTTAAGAAGAGATTGCACAGGCATTTGTCTGAAATACTAGTATAGGGGCTTCCTGCCTCAGTAGCGGGCTGGACTAGGAGACCTCTAAGGTCCCTCTCCCAGCTCTGTTATTCTGGGTCACTCAGGCTTGTGGTGGCTGCACCCGATGACTCACAATTCCCCACTGACTGGACTCCATTCACAGAACCGCAAATGAACTCCAGCCGAATTTGCCCACCGCTGGGGCAGGGATGGTGTGAAGTCAGCTGTTTTGCTATGCTACTAACTGGGTTTAAGTCAACCTGGACTCGTAAGTGGATGCCTCTCTTCTCCTCTTATCCAATTCTATGCTAAACCAGAGTTGCTTGATCAGTTAAGATGGGCAGCATATGAATTAAATATACTGCCTTAAATAAAGAGCCTTGGTAGTACAGTGGTCTAAAGCACCCTGTTATTAAGACCAGCTGCCTGCAATTACTGCAGGTTCGAATCTCACCAAGGCTCAAGGTTGACTCAGCCTTCCATCCTTTCTAAGATAGGTAAATTGAGGACCCAGTTGTGGGGGCAATAAGCTGACTTTGTATTAAATATACAAAAAGGATGAAGGCTATTGCTTAGCGCATTGTAAGCCGCCCTGAGTCTCCGGAGAAGGGCGGCATGCATATATATATATATATATAAACCGCCTTCTAGGAATGGGTTTTCTTGCTGGACTAGAAGGGGGTTGGACTACAGGACCTCGAAGGACCCTTTCCAACTCTATGATTCTGTAGACTGATCTGCCCTGGGCTCCTGGGGACTACCTGGCACTAGGAGGGCACCGAAGTGCCTCTTTTGGCTGCAAAGGAAAAGATCTGCACCTTTTCCATGGTTGGCTGGGGATTTCTGGGAGCTGGAGTCCACCCATCTTAAAGCCATCAAGAGTTGAGCAGCAGTGGTTCTAGTCCTCAAGATCAGACTCCCCTCCTTCTTCCTTGCTGCCCCCTTCCCGCCCATTCTACATCTGGAAAGGTAAAACAGTGGTTCTAGTCCTCAAGACCAGTCGTCTTCCCTCCTTGCTGCCCAAACCCCACATCTGCAAACCTAAATGGTGTTGCCAGTGCCCAAGACCAACCTCAAAAGATTCTCCTGCTTCCCTATTGCCCCCCCCCCCGAAAGTTAGCAGCAGTGTTTCTAGTCCTCAAGATCAGACCCTCCTTCCTTCCTGCTGCCACCTCCCCCGCCCACTCTGGCTCTGGAGAGCTAGCAGCAGTGATTCTAGTCTTCAGGATCAGGCTTCCCCCCCCCCCCACAGCTGGAGAGTTAGCAGCAATGCTTCTAGTCCTCTGGATCAGTCCTCTTCCCTCCTGGCTGCACCAGGCCTGCATCTGCAAACCTAAACGGTGTTTCTAGTCCTCAAGACCACCCTCAAAAGACCCGCTCCTGCTTCCCTGTTGCCCCACCCCCCCCTTGCAGCTGGAGAGCTAACAGCAGCGCTTCTAGTCCTCAGGATCAGTTCTCTTCCCTCCTGGCTGCCCCCTCCCCTCCCCTCCCCTGCATCTGCAAACCTAAACGGTTGTTTCTAGTCCACAAGACCAGTCCCTGCTGCCACCCACCCCCCACCACCCTGGATCTGGAGAGCTAGCAGCAGTGTTTCTAGTCCTCTGGATCAGCCTTCCCCCGCCCCCCGCCCGCAGCTGGAGAGCTAGGAGCAGCTTCTAGTCCTCAGGATGAGCCCTCTTCCCTCCTTGCTGCCCCTGCCCTACATCTGCAAACCTAACCGGTGCTGCTAGTCCTCAAGACCAGCCTCAAAAGCCCCTCCTGCTTCCCTGTTGCCCCGCCCCCCCTTGCATCTGCAAACCTAACCGGTGCTGCTAGTCCTCAAGACCAGTGTCCCTGCTGCCACCACCCTGGCTCAGCCGCCGCCGCCGCTGCTAGTCTAGTCCTCAGGCTGAGGCCTCACCTGTTGAGGAAGGCGTTGCCGAAGGCGTTGAGCTTGCGGAAGGGGCGTCGGGGGTCGACCACCAGCGCGTTGCCCGGGACGACGCCCTCGCTCTCCCCGCCCATGACGGCGATGAAGGAGTCGGTGGTGGGCTCGGGCCCGATGCGCATGCCGGGGAAGTCCTGCTCCAGCAGGTGGCGGATGAAGGTGGTCTTGCCCGTGCTGTACTGGCCCACCAGCAGCACCATGGGCTTGCTCTCCCAGTCGGCGGGCTCCAGCGCCGGCGAGTGGAAGTCGTGGAAGCGGTAGTGCTCCTCCAGCGGCAGCAGCTTCCCGGCGTAGAGCTGCTTCAGCCCTTCCGAGACGGTGCGGAACAGCTCGGGCTCCTTGCGCCGACGCGCGTCGCGGCTCACCCAGCTGAACATGGCCGAGCCCAGCCCTGCTGCGGGGAAGCCGCTCAGTCACGGCGCGCAGCCCACCCTCCCGCGCACGCCCGCCCGCCCGCACTGGCCACGCGCCCCGCAGCGCCGCCCTTTATAAAGCCTCCGCCCGGGACGCCACGCCCCCCTCCCGAGCCGGGATTGGCTCCCGCCCGGCGGCCGCGCCCTCTCCGCCCGCCTTGACACGCCCACCCAGGGATGTTCCTCTTTAGAAAGCCTGAGCTCGGGCCACGCCCTCTCGGCTGTGATTGGCTTCTTCCCTCCCCTCAGGAATGTTCCTTTTAAAAATGCCTTGCGCCCGGGCCCCGCCTTCTCGGCGCTTGATTGGCTTTTCTCCCTGGCGGCCGCGCCTTGCCCTACCCACCCAGGGTATGTTCCCCTTAGAAAGCCTGTGCTCCGGCCCCGCCCTCTCGGCGCTGATTGGCCTATAGCACTAGGCATATTCCTCGCACAAAGTTTCTGACTTGAGCAACACACCTCAGCGCTGATTGGCCTAACTCTCTCTGGAGGCCCTCCCCTTATAAGGCCACCTCCAGGGGCACGCCCCCCTCAGCGCCAATTGGCACCTCTCACTTTCCACCGGCCACGCTTCTCCCCTTGGAAAAAGCCTCGGCCCAGGCCACGCCCCCTCGGCTCTGATTGGCTACGGCCATTGCAGCAGAGGCGGAAGTGTAGCGTAGTTCAGGGATCTATGGCACTTACAAAAAATATAGAGGTGACCTAAAAGGGAGCAGGGGAGTGTGGGCCTTGGGAGTGCCTCTGACCATGTGCAGAGTACTTCGGACCAGATTATTATATTTTTAATCCTCGGAATCTAGGGCTGCTTAAATTAAATGTCCACCACCAAGATCTCAAACTGATTAAAAAAACAATATTTCTCCAAGTTCAGCAATGTTAGATGGGTGGATTTCAACTCCCAGGCTGGCTGGGGGATTCTGGGAGTTGAAGTCCACCCACGTTGCCCTAGGCCTTGTTCAATGCACCATGCGTAAAAAAAGAAAAAAGAAATTGAGCCTTGATCCTCCCCACCTAACAGCCACTTCCACCATCCGCCATCTTGACTTTTTTGACCCCTTCAGACTCCCTGCTGGGACTAAGCCGGGGACAAAACATCAAATTTTTAGTTGTCTTCCAAATAAATTATCCTTCCCGCATTTTATCCATCTTGGATTCAGGCCAGCATGTTTTTCCTCCCATTCTTCCCAACAACAACCCTGTGAGGTGGGCTGGTGCAAGACATCCATAAGCTTCCATGGCTGAGGTGGACTCAAACCTAGATTCTCCCAAAGCCATGCCTTTTTTTTTATTTTTTGGCTGGGAAACAGTTTTCAACTGTTCCCAAAGGGGTCCCTGAATAAGCCTGCAATTGTGGTTTATAAAAACCAGGCCTCTCTAGGCTGCCATTTTTGACCTTTTGGACCATCCCACTGTTCCCCTTTCAATGGGCAGGGGAGCCCCCTGACCTGAGCTGCCTTCGTCCATGTCCAAATTCCGGAGGGCCCCTGCCTGAGCCCCTTGCATGACAGCCTCGGCAGTTGAACCGCCCGCCTGAGATGGAACTCCTCTTTGTGAACTGGCCTGCGGGTTGCAGCTGAGGTCAGCGGGTTCCAGAATGGCCAGGCTGCCCTGGGGTAAGATGCTGGCTTGCTGGATAAGTCAAGACAGAGCAAACCATGATTGTCGGTTATATAGAAGCTACCCGAAGAGCTACATAATGATGGGAAAATAACAGGTTGTTCCTTCTCCACAGCCCCTTCCAAGGCTGGGAGATAGCAGTCTTTCTCAAGCTTGGGAACTTTAAGACTTGTAGATATCAACTCCCAGAATGCCCCACTCAGCTTGATTTGAAACATGTGAACTTCAACTCCCAGAATGCCCCACTCAGGATGCTTTAAGACAGGGACTTCAACTCCCAGAATGCCCCACTCAGGATGCTTTAAGACAGGGACTTCAACTCCCAGAATTCCCCACACAGGATGCTTTAAGACAGGGACTCAACTCCCAGAATGCCCCACTCAGGATGCTTTAAGACAGGGACTTCAACTCCCAGAATGCCCCACTCAGGATGCTTTAAGACAGGGACTTCAACTCCCAGAATGCCCCACTCAGGATGCTTTAAGACAGGGACTCAACTCCCAGAATGCCCCACACAGGATGCTTTAAGACAGGACTCAACTCCCAGAATGCCCCACTCAGGATGCTTTAAGACAGGGACTCAACTCCCAGAATTCCCCACACAGGATGCTTTAAGACAGGACTCAACTCCCAGAATGCCCCACTCAGGATGCTTTAAGACAGGGACTCAACTCCCAGAATGCCCCACTCAGGATGCTTTAAGACAGGGACTCAACTCCCAGAATTCCCCGCTCAGGATACTTTGAGACGTGGACCTCAACTCCCAGAATTCCCCGCTCAGGATGCTCTGAGACATGTGGACCTCAACTCCCAGAATTCCCCACTCAGGATGCTCTGAGACATGTGGACCTCAACTCCCAGAATTCCCCACTCAGGATGCTCTGAGACATGTGGACCTCAACTCCCAGAATTCCCCACTCAGGATGCTCTGAGACATGTGGACCTCAACTCCCAGAATTCTCCGCTCAGGATGCTCTGAGACATGTGGACTTCAACTCCCAGAATTCCCCGCTCAAGATGCTCTGAGACATGTGGACTTCAGCTCCCAGAATTCCCTGCTCAAGATGCTCTGAGACATGTGGACCTCAACTCCCAGAATTCCCTGCTCAGGATGCTTTGAGAGACATGTGGACCTCAACTCCCAGAATTCCCTGCTCAGGATGCTTTGAGATATGTGGACTTCAACTCCCAGAATTCCCTGCTCAGGATGCTCTGAGACATGTGGACTTCAACTCCCAGAATTCCACTGGCTGGGTGGGGAATTCTGGGAGTTGAAGTCTACAATCTTAAAAACTGCCAAGCTTGAGAAAACTGCCCCAAAAGTTGCATTTTAAAGACTGTGCATGGTCTGGGTTGGCACTTTGAGCCCCTCCAATCAGAGGCTGCTTTCTTGGGGAGTGGTATTCTTTCTGAGCAGAGCTTGGAATTATAGGTAGTCTTCAACCTAACAAGCATTCATTTAGCAACCATTTCAAAGTGACAATGGCACTGAAGAAAAGGCTTACGTCTGGTCCTCACAGTTATGACCGTTGCAGCATTCCCCCCACGGTCACATGATGAAAATTCAGCCGCTTGGCATTCATTTGTGACATTTAGAGTGGCCTGGGGTCATCTGGTCACCCTTTCTCACCTTTCCTTGCTGGCTTCTGGCGAGCAAATTCAAAGAAGGAGACCAGATCACTTAACGTCTGCATGATTCACTTAACAACTTCAGTGATTCGCTTAACACCCGTGGCAAAAACGGTCGTAAAATCAGGTCCAACACATTTGGCTCGGCAAGGGAAATGGTAGCTTCGACTTACGACCACAATTGAGCCCAAAATTTCTGTTGCTAAGTGGGGCAGTTGATATGTTAATTTTGTCCCATTTTATGACAACTTCTCTCCACGGTTGTTAAATGAATCACTGCAGTTGTTAAAGTTAGTGGCACGGTTGTTAAGTGAACCTGGCTTCCCCATTGACAATGCAACCGTCATAAATGCGAGACAGTTGTCAAGGGTCTGAATTCTCATCACGTGCCCATGGGGATGTTGCAACGGTCGTAAGTGTGAAAAACAGCCCTAACTCACTTTTTTCAGTGCCGTTGTAACTTTGAATGGTTACTAAATGAACTGTTGTAAGTTGAGGACTACCTGTACTCTTGGGGACTTGGTGGGGGCTGTCAGAAAGCCGAATCCTGGAATTTGGGGTGGGTGGCGTGATTTTTCCGTGGCTGCTGAGTCGTTGCTAAGCTGCGCCTGGTCTGTTTTCCTTGCATTCCGAGGATCGGAGCCAGAAATTCCGACCGGGCGCATCGGGGGCTCCAGGCAGAGCTGGGCCAGGAAGCCAGGAAGGGAAGTTGGGCTGGGGAGAAAAAGGAAAAGGATGAAATTTTCCTTCCAAATATGGGAAAAGCCACATCCTGACAAATCCCAGCAGACCTGTGACACACATTTTCCACTGCAAGGGAGGGAGGAGATAGATAGATAGATAGATAGATAGATAGATAGATAGATAGATAGATAGATAGGGATAGATGAGAGAGAGAGAGAAAAAAAGATAGGTAGATAAATAGATAGCTAGATAAGAGAGAGAGAAATAAAGATAAATAGAGAAAGATAAGAGAGGAAATAAAGATAGATAGATAAATAGATACGAGAGAGAGAAATAAAGATAGATAAGAGAGAGAGAAATAAAGAGAGATAGATAGATAAGAGAGAAAGATAGATAAGAGAAAGATAAAAGAGAAAGAAATAAAGATAGATAGATAAATAGATAGATAAGAGAGAGAAAGATAGATAAGAGAGAGAGAAATAAAGATAGATAGATAAGAGAGAGAAAGATGGATGGATGGATGGATAGATAGATAGATAAGAGAGAGAGAAAGATGGATGGATGGATGGATGGATGGATGGATGGATGGATAGATAGATAGATAGATAGATAGATAGGAGACAGACAGACAGACAAACTTTATTGTCACTTTGTACACTAATTGGCATACATTAAAAATAAAATTTCATTGCATACAGCTTTTAAAGGGTGACCACATACCAGTGATAAAATCTGAACCTGTTTGCTACCGGTTCACTGGCCACACATGCGCAGTACACACCAGTAGAACAGCGGGGGAGGGGGGATCAGCAGTGCCACGCGATTTAGCTTTTTCTGCTTTCTAGCAAAGCTAAACAGTGCGGCACAGCTGATCATCAGAAATACCGGTTCGATCAAACTTGTAGCTTTTAAAACTAACTAGCTAACTACTGTTTTGGTCACATCGGTAGCTTTTTTTTACTACCGGTTTGCCTGAACCAGAGTGAACCGGTAGCATTTGACCCCTGCCATATACATACATACCAGTGGTGGGTTGCTCCTGGTTCGCACCGGTTCACAAGAACCGGTAGTAAAAAATTGTAGTAGTTCTGAGAACCAGTAATAACATTGGCTGGCCACGCCCCCGAACCGGTCCCTGACCCGGTTGCCACTGGCTTACCCCGCCCACCTCATCAGAGGCTTTTTTTTTTTTTTACTTTTAAAAGCATTTTTTCTACAACCTCATCGGCTGAAAAAATGCTTTTAAAAGTTTTTTTTAAAAAGCCTCTGATGATCAGGCGGCTCAGCTGGGATCGTCAGAGGCTTTTCAAAGCATTTTTTCTACAACCTCTTAAGGTTGTAGAAAAAATGCTTTTAAAAGTAAAAAAACAAAAAAAAGTTGGCCACGCCTACCCAGTCACATTACCCCCAAGCCACGCCCACAAAATAAGCCACACCCACAGGACCAGTAGTAAAAAAATTTAGAATCCACCCCTGATACGTACATACATACCTGGGGTGAAATCCAGCAGGTTCTGACAGATTCTGGAGAACTGGTAGCGGAAATTTTGAGTAGTTTGGTAAACTGGCAAATATCACTTCTGGCTGGGTGGGAATGGAGATTTTGCAGTATCTTTCCCCTGCCACGCCCACCAAGCCACGCCCACCAAGCCACACCACACCCACCAAGCCACGCCCACAGAACCAGTCGTAAAAAAAAATTGGATTTCACCACTGATACATACATACATACATACATACGAGGAGGTAGGAAATGAAAAAAATAAATAAATCCAAAAGAGCCAGAATGGGGGTGAAGGGTAGAATCGGGGTGCTGCTGCCAGCGTGGATATGGCTACTTCTGGGGAGAATCAATCCAGAGTGCCTATGTTTATTTCAGCCATTTGGGGTTTGCCAAGAAGTTGGGGGTAGGAGGGGGTTTCAGCCCCCCCCCCAATCCAGGGGGCCTCTCAGGACATCCCTGCAGCCTCAAAGGAGCCCACGTTCGTTCCCCAGAAGGAGGAGGTCTCTCCCGGCCTGTCCAAGAGCGGAGAAGGGAAATTTGGACGGCAGCCGTCAACATCTGGGCTCTCACCTCCTGCCCTGCAGCTGCGGCCATGCCACGTGACGCTGTGCCAGCGCAGAGAGAGCCCAGCTGGAAACCCCTTTTCAGCAAAGACAGCCAAGCTGAGGCTGGAAGGAGATGAAAGCCACAGCTGGAGAGGGGAGGAGGCTGATTGCATTAGGGGGTCCCCCACTGCAACCTCAGGAGACCCCGAGCTGGCCTAGATGTGACCCTGGAAAAACAATCCAGGGCAGTGTTTGTCAAGCTTGCCAAGTTTAAGATGGGTGGACTTCAACTCCCAGAATTCCCCAGCCAGCATGCTTTGAGATATGGGGACTTCAATTCCCAGAATTCTTTAGATAGCATGCTTTAAAATGCATGGACTTCAATTCCCAGAATTCCCCAGTCAGCAGGTATTAGGAGGGGTGGACTCAGTGGTGGGATTCAAATAATTTAACAACCAGTTATCTGCACTAATGACCAGCTGGGTGGGCGTGACCATAGTGGGTGTGGCTAGGGTGTGTGACAGGCAGCAGTCGGCCTCCTGCACCTCCCTGGGAGCAAAAACGGGCCATGGAGGGGGGGGGATGGCGGGGCGCTGCCCCCCCGTGCCCCATTTTGGGCCTAGTAGGCCTCCCTGCACTTACCTGGGAGCCAAAACGGTGTGTGGGGACTCCTGGAAGGGGTGGGGAGGGGAGGGGCTGGGCCAGCCACCAATTTAATAATCGGTTCGCCTGAACTGGCTCGAACCGGCTGAATCCCACCACTGGGTGGACTTCAAATCCCAGAATTCCTCAGCCAGCATGCTTTGAGATATGGGGACTACAACTCCCAGAATTCTCCAGCCAGAGCGGCTGGTTGGGGAATTCTGGGAGTTGAAGTTCACCCATCTTAAAGTGGCTAGAATTGGGAAACACTGATTTAGAGTACAGGTAGTATTCAAAGTTAGATCTCTCTTTAAACAAGCTTCCACCCATTACAGGAAGTCCTCGACTTACAACCCTTTTTTTAGTGACTGCTTAAAGTTACAACAGTCCTGAAAAAACTGGCAAATTGTTTTTTCACACAATTGTTGCAACCTCCCCATGGTCAAATGATCAAAATTCAGGCACTTGGCAACTGACTCGTATTTATGACGATTGCAGTGTCCCGGGTTCACGTCATGACCTTTTGCGACCTTCTGACAAGCAAAGTCAATGGGGAAGTCAGATTCGCTTAAACAATCGTGTGACTAATTTAAGAACTGCAGTGATTTGCTTAACAACCAAGCACAGTCAAAAAATGGGGCAAAACTCACTTAACCAGTCTTGGTTAGCAACAGAATTTGGAGGCTCACTTGTGGTCATAATTCGAAGAACACTTGTACCAAATGCTGGTCCATTCTGGATCTGATGTAATTTCTTCTTTCTATATAAACGCTCCGTTTCCTTCTAGACGGCTTAAAAATGTCCTCAGTCACTTTTATCTTTTATCAATTAAATTTAAGTTTAAATTCAGATACCAGGTTGATACTATCGTATGTGGTGGACATGCTGAAAGGCGAAACAATATTGGACTAAAATACATACTTGGCTAGAAAAAATGATAAAACAACATAAAGATTTGAAACCAGAGATATTCCTTTTTTTTTTTGAAAAAAATATTTTTTTTAATACACAAACAAACCTTTAATACATCAGTCATCCCTCCCAGGTGACATCTCAGCATTTTCTCTGTGACTTCATTTTCTTTTTTTGTTTCTTCTGTCTATATTTTCACCAAATCTATTGCAACTTTTCTCCAAAAATACAATTATACAATTTTTTTACATAGCTATTAGTTTATCTGTATCTCTTTTCTAACCAATGGTAAAATTGATCCCATATCTTAAAGTATTCTAGATCTTCTCTTTCTTTAATCATCAAAGTTAATCTATTCATTTCTGCATGATCTAAAAATTTTTTAATTACTTCTCCTTCCAAGGGTATTTTCTCTTCTTTCCAATTTTGTGCAAAAACAATCCTTGCAGCTGTTATTACATGTATAATCAAATAGGTTATTTTTTTTACTAGTTTTCTCTGGAAGGATACCCAGTAGGAACAGCTCTAAACCAGAGATAGTCTTGTAGGGTATATTACCAGAACAGTATGACAAAGGGAAAATATATTTAATTTTACATGTATTAAACCCAAGAATTGTGTTTGCACAACCATGGAAAAACAAAGAGATTCCTACAGAGGAAAGTGTTATAAAAAAATATTAGAATTGCTGAGATGGACAGATCAACACTTAAAAGAAAAGAAAAGGAGAAACAGAATACTTTTTGACATGCGATTTATTTTACCAATGGTTAATTAACAGAATCAGAGATTAGAATCTAAAAAGATCCAAAAGATAATCAGAACATTTGTATTGAAAACTTTGTAAGATAGATAAACGAATTGTATTACTATTTTGCAATTATTACTGATATGTTTATTATGTTTATCATTATGATTAATGTTGATCAATATGGCATTTCTACTTAAAATTAATCAGGGACTCGGTGGCTCAGGGGCTAAGACGCTGAGCTTGTCGATTGAAAGGTCGGCAGTTCAGTGGTTCGAATCCCTAGCGCCACGTAACGGGGTGAGCTCCCGTGACTTGTCCCAGCTTCTGCCAACCTAGCAGTTCGAAAGCAGGTAAAAAACGCAAGTAGAAAAATAGGGACCACCTTTGGTGGGAAGGGAACAGCGTTCCGTGCGCCTTTGGCCTTGAGTCATGCCGGCCACATGACCACGGAGACGTCTTCGGACAGCGCTGGCTCTTCGGCTTTGAAACGGAGATGAGCACCGCCCCCTAGAGTCGGGAAGGACTAGCACATATGTGCGAGGGGAACCTTTACCTTTACCTTTTACTTAAAAGTAATTGTGCCCAGACAACATGCTGTTCAGATAGATATGGATTTTTATGATATAAAAATGTATTAATAAAACATATATTTTTTAAAGATGTCCTTAGTCACATTTATTTATTTATTTATTTATTTATTTATTTATTTATTTATTTATTTATTTATAATTTGATTTATATGCCGCCCTTCTCCGGAGACTCAGGGCAGCTTACAATGCGCTAAGCAATAGCCTTCATCCTTTTGTATATTTATACAAAGTCAGCTTATTGCCCCCACAACTGGGTCCTCAATTTACCTACCTTAGAAAGGATGGAAGGCTGAGTCAACCTTGAGCCTGGCGAGATTCGAACCTTCAGTAATTGCAGGCAGCTGGTCTTAATAACCAGCTTAATAACAGGGTGCCTTAGACCACTGTACTACCAAGGCTCTTTATTGATTAATTGATTGATTGATTGATTGATAGATTGATTCGATTTATATGCTGTCCTTCTCCAAAGACTCAGGGTGGCTTACAATGGATTAAGCAATAGCCTTCATACTTTTGTAGATACCTGCTTAGTAGGGCTTTCGCCCCCCCCCCAAGCGGTGTTCTTTTTTATACAAAGTCAGCTTATTGCCCCCACAATCCGGGTCCTCATTTTACCTACCTCGGAAGGATGGAAGGCTGAGTCAACCTTGAGCCTGGTGAGATTTGAACTCGCAATAATTGCAGGCAGCTGGCAGCTAAGTGCTATTTAACAGCACTTTAGTCCACTGCACCACCAAGGCTCCTTATCTTTTATCAATTCAATTTTAACAGCTGGCTCAAAGAAGATGAGCTGAATCCTAGCTGAACTAGGATTGGTCTTTGAAGGGGAGGTCACCAGGAAGTGGCACAAAGTTTGAGAGGATGCGGTGATGTACCACATCCGTAATTTTGCCAAAATGCAGGAAGTCACCGACAACTGAGCTGAAGGAGATTTCATCTTTTTTTAGCTGTGATTCCTGTTTAAATTTACATATTGTGCCAAACTCAGCTTGCCTTTAGTTTAGCCACTTGTGTGAACTGAGCCACTGCGAAGCATGGTTTAGAATAGAATAGAATAGAATAGAATAGAATAGAATAGAATAGAATAGAATAGAATAGAATAGAATAGAATAACAGAGTTGGAAGGGACCTTGGAGGTCTTCTAGTCCAACCCCCTGCCCAGGCAGGAAACCCTACACCACTTCAGACAAATGGATATCCAACATCTTCTTAAAAAATGCCAGTGTTGGAGCATCCACAACTTCTGCAGGCAAGTTGTTCCACTGATTAATTGTCAGGAATTTTCTCCTTAGTTCTAAGTTGCTTCTCTCCTTGATGAGTTTCCACCCGTTGCTTCTTGTCTTGACTTCTGGTGCTTTGGAAAATAGCTTGACTCCCTCTTCTTTGGGGCAGCCCCTGAGATATTGGAAGACTGCTATCCTGTCTCCCCTAGTCCTTCTCTTCATCAAACTAGACACACCCAGTTCCTGCAACCGTTCTTTCTATGTTTTAGCCTCCAGTCCAGGGGTGAAATCCAGCAGGTTCTGACCAGTTCTGGAGACCGGTAGCAGAAATTTTGAGTAGTTCAGAGAACTGGCAAATACCACCTCTGGCTGGCCCCAGAATGGGGTGGGAATGGAGATTTTGCAATATCTTTCCCCCAGGAGTTAGGAGGGAATGGGGATTTTGCAATATCCTTCTCCTGCCACGCCCACCAAGCCACGCCCGCAGAACTGGTAGTAAAAAAATTTGGATTTCACCACTGCTCCAGTCCCCTAATTCGTTGCTCTTCTCTGCACTCTTCTTAGAGTCTCAACACCTTTTTTACATCGTGGCGACCAAAACTGGATGCAGGATTCCAAGTGTGGCCTTACCAAGGCCTTGTAAAGTGGTATTAACCCTTCACGGGATTTTCATTCTATCCGTCTGATGCAGCCTAGAACTGTGTTGGCTTTTTTGGATGCTGCAGCACAAGGCTGGCTCCTATTTAAGTGGTTGTCCACTAGGACAACCTGTACATTTGGTTTTCCTTGCCTAAATGTAGAAGCTTACTTTTAGCATGGATTAGTAAGCCATTATTTATAATATAATGTGCAATCCAGCCATTTCTATTTGTTCAGTAAATGATGGTTCAGAAAGAAGGCAGTGGTTGCATTCACACTCTTAACTCTGCTCCTATATTTGGAGACCTTGCTCAAACGGAGCAAATCTTAAACTAACTGAAGAGGCCAGTGTTTTTCAAATTTAGCCACTTTAAAATCTGTGGACTTCAACTCCCAGAATTCCCCAGCCATCCATCTTAAAGCATGCTGGCTGGGGAATTCTGGGAATGGAAGTCCACCCCTCTTAAAGCATGCTGGCTGGGGGATTCTGGGAGTTGAAGTCCTCCCATCTTAAAGCATTCTGGCTGGGGAATTCTGGGAGTTGAAGTCCACCCCTCTTAAAGAATGCTGGCTGGGGGATTCTGGGAGTTGAAGTCCACCCCTCTTAAAGCATGCTGGCTGGGGGATTCTGGGAGTTGAAGTCCTCCCATCTTAAAGCATTCTGGCTGGGGAATTCTGGGAGTTGAAGTCCACCCCTCTTAAAGAATGCTGGCTGGGGGATTCTGGGAGTTGAAGTCCACCCCTCTTAAAGCATGCTATATGAAGAATTCTGGGAGTTGAAGTCCACCCCTCTTAAAGCATGCTGGCTGGGGGATTCTGGGAGTTGAAGTCCTCCCATCTTAAAGCATTCTGGCTGGGGAATTCTGGGAGTTGAAGTCCACCCCTCTTAAAGAATGCTGGCTGGGGGATTCTGGGAGTTGAAGTCCACCCCTCTTAAAGCATGCTGGCTAGAGAATTCTGGGAGTTGAAATCCACTCTCTTAAACTGACTAAATCGGAAAAACACTGCAATAAACTGTTCCATTACTATAGTGCAGTAGGTTTTTCTTCAACCTGGTTTAAGGCTATTGCAAACATTGATGCATGAACTTTGACCATAGTTTTGAAGAGAAAACAAACAACAAAAGCACACCACAACAGTGCAGTTTAGTAAGTAAGTTATTAATTGGCCACATGACTGTGTTTAGTTTAAGATAGACACACACACGCACAATGCAACTTGCGATATGCTTTTTCAAAGAGAGCCAGAGGGATACATGAGTGAGGTCATCCGTGACCTGAAAAGACCAAAGACCAAATTTATTTATTTCTTGGTTAGTTCCATTTATTGTTAAACTCCAGATTGATTTTTGAGGAATGTTTTTTTTTTTCCATTGAACCAAGGCTGGAGATTTGTTATAGCAATTCCTCTCTGATCCACCTGGGGGCAGTGCCTAGTTGAGCCTGGCTGCCTTCTGCATTTAGCTTAAGCATTCCTTCAAAAGGAGGCCACTAGGCGATCCTAGGACCACAGTGGGAAGTTGCAAAGTCTCTTGAAAGAAAAAGGCAGCCGCTAACCTTTCTAGGATGTCAGATTCTGCCGTGAGATCGATTTGGGGGAGACTTGATGTCGCTAAAATGTCAGCAGTTTTGTCTCCAGTTCTCATACCCAGTTTCGTCTTCACAACAACCTTGTGGGGTAGGTTAAGTAGAGTGACTCAGTGTTCTGATCCAGCTCCCCAAACACGACAAACCCTCTGAAGTTGAATCAATGATTCCTTTATGAGGAGAGCCAGCAGCCCCGGAAAAACAGTTTCTCTCTCACCACAGGCTAACAAGTCCATCCGGCAGGGAGAAGAATCGTTGTCTGCCCCATCTATTCCTCTCCGCCCCCTGCCTTTTATCCCCAGAGCTAGGGAGGGGCTTCGCTAGCAGTGGTGGCTCTTCCGTCCCAAGGACCGGCCCATAGATTTCCCCTGCTCTCCTCTCCTCTGCTTTCTGCACATCTACGTGTCAGGCACTGGACCCAGCTGTTCCTCCTCTTCCTCATCAGCCACCTCCAGACCTGGGGGCTGTTGACTCTCCATTTGAGGGCTGACGGACGGCCCAGGCTCTGCCTCTGTCTCTCTCTCTCTCTGCCAACTCCATTCCCTCTTCCCCCTCGGAGCTCTCAGGATGCCTTGAGGCTGACCCTGATTCCCACGCCTCCTCCTCCTCCTCCTCTGATTCGGCTGCTGGAGGGGCCGGCGGCCGATAGGCCACAACAGTCAGCAAATTTCATACACTGTAGTGCAGTGGCCGGTTAATGTACTAACAAGGCCATTTGTGCCATATAACACCATATTTCATGCAGGTAGCCACCTCCCTTCCTCTCCGGCCACCGGGTAGCTAGTTTGAGTTGGCCAGCGTGCCTCCCTCTTTTGTGTCTTTTGTGTCAGCCACAACACTCCCCAGGGCCCTTCAGGATTGCTCACTGCCTCCCCTTCCAGACCCTTCACCAGCTGGTCAATCTTCTACACGCCTCGTCAGCTTCAATACAGATTTGCCCCTAGTCAGTTTCACAATGTCCCTCCCCCTCCCCTTTCCTTCGGCAAGCCCAACCCTTTGCATCAGTTCAGGATCCAGTGCAGGGGTGAAATCCAGCAGGTTCTGACAGGTTCTGGAGAACCGGTAGCGGAAATTTTGAGTAGTTCGGAGAACCGGCAAATGCCACCTCTGGCTGGCTCCAGAGTGGGGTGGGAATGGGGATTTTGCAGTATCCTTCCTCTGCCACGCCCACCAAGCCACTCCCACAAAACCGGTAGTAAAATAATTTGGATTTCACCACTGATCCAGTAGGTTGCATCAATTTACAATCTAGTGGGTTACATCCATTTACAACCACTGAACCGCATCAATACTTGATCCAGTGGATCACCTCCATTTATGATCCAGCAGATTGCCTCAGTTTACGATCCAGTAGGTTGCATCAATTTACAATCCAGCGGGTTCCATCCATTTACAACCACCGGATCACATCGAATACTTTACGATCCAGTGGATCGCCTCCATTTACGATCCAGTAGGTGGCATCAATTCACAATCCATCCATTCACAGCCGCCGGATTGCCTCAATATGTGATCCAGTGGATGGCATCGATTTATGATCCAGTGGATCCCATCAATTAAATACCCAGCAGGAGTTTGATGCATCAATTCACAATCCAGTGGGTTGCATCCATTTATGATCCAGTGGATGGGAGGGTCACAGACCGGCCTCTTCTCCTTCTCCAGACCAGGAAGTGGGGGGGTGGTGTGTGGTTTTCGAGGCAGCTCTTGAGTGCCCATCGAAAATAACAGCCCCCCCACGGGAACAGCCTCAAGCTTCCACATGGAGTTGCTGTTACAGTCGATAGACACCCCCTTCAGTAGGCAGCCCCCCCTGCAGCCCTCTCCCCACCATTCTGGGGAGCCCTTCTGGGGCTGTGCAGGTAGCTTCCCTCTCCCGGATGCTCACCTGTGAAGAAGGAAGAACGGGCAGCCAGGTGAGTTCACGCTCTTTGCAAAGGGGTATTTTCCCACCTGTCTTCAACATAACCCCCCCCCCCTTTTTCCCTCTGGTTTCAGCTGGGGCTTCCCCGCCTGAGATTCTTGCCCTGAAAGCAGGGGTGAAATGCTCCCGGTTTGGACCGGATTGCCCGATCCGGTAGCGATGGCGGCAGGTGGTTCAGAGAACCGGTAGCAAATATCCCTGCGCCCCCCCCACCATGCCCAGCTGAGCTGCCTGATCATCAGAGGCTTTTCAAAGCATTTTTTCTAAAGCATTTTTCTTTTACTAAAAGTAAAAAAAAAGCCTCTGATGATTACGCGGCTCAGCTGGGATCTTCAGAGGCTTTTCAAAGCATTTTTTTCTGCAACCTCTTTGCCGAGGAGGTGGTAAAAAAAACGCTTTGAAAAGTCTCTGGTGATCCCAGCTGAGTTGCCTGATCGGCAGAGAGGCTTTTCAAAGCATTAGAAAAAAGGCTTTGAAAATGCTTAGAAAAAAATGCTTTGAAAAGTTTAAAAAAAAAAAAAAAAGTTGGCGACGCCCACCCAGTCACATTACCCCCCCCCCACCAAGCCATGCCCACAGAACCCGTAGTAACACATTTTACATTTCACCCCTGCCTGAAAGAGCTGCTGAGGTCACTTGTGGGACCGTCTCTCCCCACTTCTCTCTATCCATTTGGCAGGAGGGGCTCAGGAGGAGACCCTCTTCGCTCCTGGCGCCCAGATCTCCCCCATGCCCCACTCTTCTCTTCTGCGGGCAGAGGGGGGCACCCCAGCAGTCTCTTACTTGGCACAGCATCGTAACTGAGTTCCTGTCTTCCACCTGGCTGGCTAACCTGGGTCAGTTACGCCCTCTCTAGTGCCACCCCTGGCTCCCAGGAAGAACCTTGCCCCCCCACCCCCACTTGTCAGCCATGCCCAGGGCCATCCTTGGCCCGCCTGACGTTGGACTCTGAACCTGGCAGTGCATGTGGCCTGAAGCTCCCGGAAGCAGGCCCTGCTCTCCCGTCACAAACAGTGGGGCATGGCACTGCCGTTGGCAGTGAGGCAATTCAGAATGACAGAGTTGGAAGGGACCTTGGAGGTCATCTAGTCCAACCCCCCACTCAAGCAGGAGACCCTACACCATTTCTGACAGATGGCAGTCCGGTCTCTCCTTGAAAGCCTCCAGGGATGAAGCTCCCACAACTTCTGAAGGCAACTTCTGTGCCATCGGTTGATTCTTCTCACTGTCAGAAAATTCCTCCTTATTTCCAGGTTGAACCTCTCCTTGATCAGTTTCCATCCATCGTTTCTTTTCTGGCCTTCGGGTGCTTTGGAGAATAGCTTGGCCCCCTTCCTCCTCTCTGCAAAAGCCCCTCAAATATTGGAAGATGCTCCCATGTCTCCCCTGGTCCTTCTCTTCCCTAGACCAGCCATGCCCAGTTCCTGCAACCGTTCATCGTATGTTTGAGCCTCCAGTCCCCTCATCCTCCTGGTTGCTCTTCTGTGCACTTTTTCTAGAGTCTCAACATCTTTTTTTATAGTGTGGTGACCAAAATTGAGACAGATAAATTCTCCAACCTTCTCCAAAGTTCCTCAGATAGGATGATGGGACCAAAAACACCTTTTGCAGTCTGTTATTCCATGGGTATCAAGACTACACCACCCATAATCCCCTGGTTGACGGAGAATTCCCAACTGCTGCCCCAACCCACCGGGAGGGCAGCAGTGCAGTGAGGGCTGCTGTGGTTGGAATAAATGGACTCTCCCCACGTGAGTTTGGACCCAGGAGATTGAGTCCGTCCCTTCTGCAACCTTAGCCTGGTCTACCTCTCAGGGATGTTGTAAAGTCAAAACTGATTAACAGGGAGCTCCTCCAGCCTCCCACCCTTCTCAGCGGATAGTTCATGGGTAATTCAAAGCATAGCCCAGAAGGGAAGATTTACAGGTGGCGGAAACTTTTTAAGAATCTTCCTTTTCTGAGTCAAGCGAAGGTCTGGAATCAATCTCCCCCTTCTCCTTTTCACTTGCTGGAGGGAAATCAGAAGGAGGACATTTCTTCTTTTCACTCTAGGGAAGGAAAAGATAGGGAAGGGAGGGAGAGAGGAAAAAGAAAGAAGGGAGGAAGGGAGGGAGGGAGGAAGAAGAAAAAAGAAGGGAAAGAGGTCATAAGGAAGGAAAGGAGGACAGAAGGAAGGAAAGAGGCAAGGAAGGAGGGAGGAAAGAAGGAAAGAAAGAAGGAAGGAAAGAGAAATACAAAGGGGGGAGGAGGAAGAAGAAAGAAGGGAGGGTGGAAGAAGAAAAAGGAATGCAAAGGTAATGAGGAAGGAAAGAAGGATAGAAGGAAGGAAAGAGACCAGGAGGAAAGAAGGACAGAAAGAAGGAAGGAAAGAGAAATACAAAGGGAGGGAGGAAAAAGAAAGAAGGGAGGGAGGGAGGAAGAAGAAGAAAAAGGAAGGGAAAGAGGTAATAAGGAAGGAAAGAAGGATAGAAGGAAGGAAAGAGGCTAGGGGGGAGGGAGAAAGAAGAAGAAAAAGGAAGGGAAAGAGGTAATAAGGAAGGAAAAAAGGATAGAAGGAAGGAAAGAGGTGAGGAGGGAGGGAGGAAAGAAGGAAAGAAGGAAGGAAGGAAGAGAAATACAAAGGGAGGGAGGGAGGAAAGAAAGGAGTGAAGGAGGAAGGCGACAAGGGAAGAAGGGGAGAAGGAAGAAAGGAAGGAAGGAAGGAGAAATACAAAGGGAGGGAGGGAGGAAAGAAAGGAAGGAGTGAAGGAGGAAGGAAGGAGAGAAGGGGAGAAGGAAGGAAGGAAGGGGCAATGGTTCAGTCACCCAAGGTTGCACCTTACCTTCTCCAAGGGCCCCCAGTCTGGTGCTGCACTTCGGTGGCCGCTGCTGGGTAGAGAGAGCCCCCCACCCATCCAGGAAACGGGCAAAGTCAGATCAGCTCCACCCAGCGGGGCCGTTCGCTCATAAAGGGCAGCTGGTTAATGATTAGCCTGCTGCAAATATTTGATAAGTGCTGGGAGAATTCAAAGGGCAGCACCCCAGGAAGACGGCGGGGGGGGGGGAGGAGAGCAGGTGCCACGATCGCTGGAGACCCTGGGGGCTTCATGTCCCCCCCCCGCACCAGCTCAAAGTGACCTAAGAGGTATCCTTACTTTCCTGATGGAAAAAGCCCTCCAGGCACCTGAGCAAAATTTTAAAACAGAAACACAACATAAAATTTGCTCAAACAGCAAATTTGGACCCCTGATCTGAGTCAGACCTCCTCATGTTAACCACTGGGGTCTCATTACCGCCTTGCCCCCCCGGATGACCATCCAAGGTCCTTCTCCGAGGAGAGAAACTGTCCCCCAATTTTGCTTGCCTAGCTGACCTTCTTCTTTCGAAGTTTTACCATTAGCAATCCAGACTCCAGCAGAGTGTTCCTCAACCTGGCAACTTTAAGATAAGTGGACTTCAACTCCCAGAATTCCCCAGCGAGCCACTCTGGCTGAGGAATTCTGGGAGATGAAGTCCACCCATCTTAAAGCATGCTGACTGGGGAATTCTGGGAGTTAAAATCCACATATCTCAAAGCATGCTGGCTAGGAATTCTGGGAGATGAAGTCCAGTGGTGAAATGTAAAATTTGTTACTACTAGTTCTGTGGGTGTGGCTTGGTGGGGGGGGTAATATGACTGAGTGGGCGTGGCCAACTTTTTTTTTTTTTTACTTTTAAAACCATTTTTTCTACAACCTCTTCGGCTGAATGTAAAAAAAATGCTTTTAAAAGCCTCTGATGATCCCAAAAGAGCCTCTAATGATTGTGCGGCTCAGCTGGACAATGGAGGGGTGGGGCAAGGATTTTTGCTACCGGTTCTCTGAACCATCCGCTTCCATCGCTACCGGATCATGCGATCCGGTCCGAACCGGGAGCATTTCACCCCGATGAAGTCAAACTATCTCAAAGCATGCTGACTGGGGAATTCTGGGAGTTGAAGTCCACATATCTCAAAGCATGCTGGCTAGGGAATTCTGGGAGTTGAAGTCCACATATCTCAAAGCATGCTTGCTGAGGAATTCTGGGAGATGAAGTCCAACCATCTCAAAGCATGCTGACTGGGGAATTCTGGGAGTTGAAGTCCACCAATCACAAAGCATGCTGGCTAGGGAATTCTGGGAGTTGAAGTCCACATAACTCAAAGCATGCTGACTGGGGAATTCTGGGAGTTGAAGTCCACCAATTCCAAAGCATGCTGGCTAGGGAATTCTGGGAGTTGAAGTCCACATAACTCAAAGCATGCTTGCTGAGGAATTCTGGGAGATGAAGTCCACCAATCACAAAGCATGCTGACTGGGGAATTCTGGGAGTTGAAGTCCACATAACTCAAAGCATGCTTGCTGAGGAATTCTGGGAGATGAAGTCCACCAATCACAAAGCATGCTGGCTAGGGAATTCTGGGAGTTGAAGTCCACATAACTCAAAGCATGCTTGCTGAGGAATTCTGGGAGATGAAGTCAAACTATCTCAAAGCATTCTGGCTAGGGAATTCTGGGAGTTAAAGTCAGTAGTGAAATCTGAACCGGTTTACTACCAGTTTGTTGACTGCGCTTGTGCACTGAGCATACACATGTGCAGTGCCCAGCACGCACCAAATGTGAGGTGCATGCATGCACACAGTGCATGCCAAAAGGAGGCATGGGGTAAGTAGAAAAGCGCGTGGGGGGCAGCGGTGTGATCAGCTGTGGCACGCGATCTTCAGAGCCTTTTTTTTTTACTTTTAAAAGCATTGTTTTACAACCTATTTGCCCGAATAGCTTGTAATAAAATGCTTTTAAAAGGTTAAAAAAAAAAGGCTCTGACGATCGCGTGGCACAGCTGTGATCGTTGGAGCCTCTTTTTTTTACTTTTAAAAAGCATTTTTACTACCCGGTCCGGAGAACAGGTAGTAAAAAAATGCCTAGAAAGTAAAAAAAAAAAAAAAGTTACGACGATTAGCTGAGCAACGTGTGATCTTCAGAACTTTTTTTTTTTTACTTTTTAAAGCATTTTTAACTACCAGTTCTGGAGAACTGCGCATCGCTCAGTTGATCATCGGAACTTTTTTTTTTTTTTTTACATTTTTTACTACCGGTTTGGGTGAACTGGACTGAACCGAGAGCATTTCACCCCTGGTTGAAGTCCACATATCTCAAAGCATGCTGGCCGAGGAATTCTGGGAGTTGAAGTCCAACCATCTTAAAAGATGCTTACTGAGGAATTCTGGGAGTTAAAATCCACATATCTCAAAGCATGCTGGCTGGGGAATTCTGGGAAATAAGGAGGAAGAGTCGCTGCCTAGAAAACAGTCATTTATGTAGGATTCATTGTCTAGTTTTGAAATAAACCATCACCAGCCAAAACATCCAAGAGAAAACAATGGTAATCTTATTTACTACTTTGCAAAGAGGGTGCCCCACGCAGAGGCAGGTACAGTGGACACACCTTAACTCATCAATATGTTTTCCTTATATCCCCTGCGGCCCTTACAAATTTGCCTCCCACCTTTTCCTCATTGGCTTAGTACTGATGTTGTCACAACTTATCCAAGGTGTCTAAAGTGAATACATTATCTCCCCCCCCATTACATCTCCCATTACTCTAATTCTATCCACCCCTGCCAATGGTGGGTTTCAAAACTATTACTACCGGTTGTGGCTTGGTGGGTGTGGCAGGGGAAGGATACTGTAAAATCTCCATTCCCACCCCACTCCAGGGGAAGGATACTGCAAAATCCCCTTTTCCTCCCGATCAGCTGGGACTCGGGAGGCAGAGAATAGATGAGGGCGTTGCCAGTCAGAATTTTTACTACCGGTTCTCCAAACTACTCAAAATTTCCGCTACCGGTTCTCCAGAACTGCTCAGAACCTGCTGAAACCCACCTCTGACCCCTGCCCTTATTTACAAATCAGCTTTTATGGTTCTAGTTCCTAGGGGTTGTTGTCTCTAGAGTAACTATCATGTCAGCAAATTCTGGTTAAGGCCTGTTTCTAGCCTAGCAGAAACAGTATGTATCTTCCTACATACAATTCTCAAGTCTCAGCCTAGCTCACGAGATTAGAAATATATGCAATGTATTTTCTTCACAGGCTAGCATGTCTTCTTACAGTTCTTGTAAAGACAATAGGCTCTGTTTCCCACAGATGGGACAGCTCAGCCGAGAGCTGCATAATGGGAGGAGAAAGAGGCTCAGAAGTGACCATCTCTGAGAATAGAATAGAATAGAATAGAATAGAATAGAATAGAATAGAATAGAATAGAGTAGAATAGGGAAGGGAAGGGAAGGGAAGGAAAAGAGGAAGGAAGGGAACGGAGGAAGAGAAGTGGAAAAGAGAGAAGAGAAGAATAAAGAGAAGAGAAGAATGGAATGGAGTAGAGTAGAATAGAATAGAATAGAATAGAATAGAGAAGAGGAGAGAAGAGAAGAGAAGAGAAGAGTGGAAAGAAGGGAAGGGAAGAAGAGAAGAAAAGAATGGAATGGAATGGAGTAGAGTACAATAGAATAGAATAGAGAAGAGAAGAGAAGAGAAGAAAAGAGAAGAGAAGAGTGGAAAGAAGGGAAGGGAAGAAGAGAAGAAAAGAAAAGAATAAAGAGAAGAGAAGAATGGAATGGAATGGAATAGAGTAGAGTAGAGTAGAATCAAATCGAATCAAATAGAATAGGGAAGAGAAGAGAAGAGAAGAGTGGAAAGAAGAGAAGGGAAGAAGAGAAGACAAGAGAAGAAACAAAAAGAAAAGAATGAAGAGAAGAATGGAATGGAATAGAATAGAATAGGAAAGAGAAGAGACGAGGAAGAGGAAGAGGAGGGAACGGAAGGGAACAGAAGAAGAGAAGAGAAAAGGAGGGAAGAGGAGGGAAGGGGAAGAGGAGGGAAGGGAAAGAACAGAAGAAGAGAAGAGAAGAATAAAGAGAAGAATGGAATGGAATGGAATAGAATAGAATAGAGAAGAAAAGAGGGAAGGGAAGAAGAGAAGAGAAGAGAAGAGAAGAATAAAGAAGAGAAGAGAAGAATAGAATAGAATAGATTAGAATTCTTTAATGGACACACAAGAAATTCGTTTCTGGTGCGCAAGCTCTCAATGTGCACACAGCAATTGTGATATCATTAACATAGTCATTGTAAAATACATTCATCATAAAACATTAGATACACAGAGTTATCCCAGTATAAAGGGGGCAGCGGGAGCTTTGTACTTTCAAACTTCTAAAACTCCAATTCATGTAGCCTTACAATGAGGTCATCCGCTCGTGTTTCCTGTCTGGTCTACCTGGAGAGACGGACATTCAACCTTGCACGTTTAAAAGTACCATCCTCCCACCATCTCCTTTACAGTCACTTAGGTGAACTCCAGGGTTTGCAGAAATAGGAAAATAAGTGGGGGAAGAGAGACCCTGCGTGGAGGACCTAAACAAGGCTGGGAACAGAGTGGGCCAAAAGAAGGCAGGGTCGATGGGCCTTGGAATTCAATTGTGAGTTTCAACACCCCCTTTGATTTTCAATGCTCGGCTCCTGGGTTGCATTTGGAGTCCTGAAAAGCAGCTATCAAGAAAGCTTGGGAAATCCTTAATTTCTTTTTTTTTTAAAAAAAGTGTTTTAAAATGCCCTGATAGGCAGCATCCTGGCTTGGGGCTAAGGGGGGTGTTGAAACTCACCATTTAATTCAAAGGCACTGGCTTGGAACCTCTCGCTCTTGGTTGCCCACGGAGAACGTCGGGGCAGCCAACTCATAATGGGAGCCTTTCCCCACCCAGGAGCTTCCGGAATGTTTCAGTGGGAGCCCAGCAATGGCCATGGATGTCCGGAGAGACTCTTGGTTCCTGGTCATTGCCTGGTCATTGCTGGACGGGCCCTTCTCCAATGGGGAGAGCCAGGGCACAAATGGCCCTTGTGAGCAGCAGCTGCGATTTCGGCACAGCAGCGTCGAGAGTGGCGGGCCTTGGCTGTCCACCCTGGCTCTGCTCAGCAGCATCGGCGCCATTTGGCTATTTGTCTTCTACGCCATCCGCTGCTTGTGCCTCAGGAGAAACCAGTGCACGCAGGAGCTGGACGAGGGAATAGAGAAACGCTGGGAGGTAAGGCTCTGGGGACCCCACCGCTGGAGGACGGAGAGTACTCGAGGGGCTGCCTGCCACAGAGAGGACAAGGTGGAGCTATTCTCTGGAGGAGCTGAGGGCAATGGGTGGAAGATCATCAAGAAGAGAAGCAACTTAGAACTAAGGAGAAGTTTCTTGACAGGGAGAGCAATTACTCAGTGGAACGGCTTCCATCCAGAAGTTGTGGGTTTTTAAGAAGAGATTGGACAACCGTTTGACCAGGATAGTATAAGGTCTCCTGCTTGAGCAGGGGGCTGGATTAGAAGACCTCCAAGGTCCCCTCCAGCCCAAGGATTCTATGATTCTATAAGAAAGATAGATGATAGATAAATAGATGATAGATAGATAGATCGGTAGGTAGATAGATAAAAAGAAAGAAAGAAAGACGAGGAAGGAAGGAAGGAAGGAAGGAAGGAAGGAAGGAAGGATGATTGATTAGTAGATCGGTAGATGACAGATAGATAGATAGATAGATTAGATAGATAGATAGATAGATGTACATAAAGAGAGAGAGAAAGAAAGAAAGATGGTAGATGATTGATCAGTAGAGAAAGAAAGAAAAGAAAGAAAAAGAAAAGAAAGAAAAGAAAGAAAGAAAAAGAAAGATAGTACATGATAGATAGATATAGACAGATAAAAAGAGAGCGAGAAAGAAAGATTGTAGATGATTGATCAGTAGATAGAGAAAGAGAGAGAGAGAAAGAAAGAAAGAAAGAAAAAGAAAAGAAAGATAAAGAAAAGAAAGAAAGAGAAAGATGGTACAAGATAGATAGATATAGATAGATAAAAAGAGAGAGAGAAAGAAAGAAAGATGGTAGATGATTGATCAGTAGATAGAGAGAGAGAGAGAGAGAGAAAGAAAGAAAGAAAGAAAAAGAAAGGAAAGATAAAGAAAAGAAAGAAAGAAAAAGAAAGATGGTACAAGATAGATAGATATAGATAGATAAAAAGAGAGAGAAAGAAAGAAAGATGGTAGAATCGATCAGTAGATAGAGAGAGAAAGAGAGAGAAAGAAAGAAAGAAAAGAAAGAAAAAGAAAGAAAGATGGTACATGATAGATAAATAGGGAGGGAAGGAGGGAGGGAGGGAGAGGGATGAGCTTTCCTTCTGAAGTTCTGGATTGCTCCAAATCTGGAGGTTTTTCTGGACAACCATTTGTCTGGAATGGTATAGGACCGTGATGGCGAACCTATGGCACGGGTGCCAGAGGTGGCACGCGGAGCCATATTGGTGGGCACACAAGTGTTGCCCTAGCTCAGCTCCAGCGCTCATGTGCGCACCGGCCAACTGACTTTCTGGCCTTCCGGTCCCACCGGAAGTCGGGAAACTGGCTGTTTCCGGCCTCTGGGGGGAATGGGGAAGGCTGTTTTTGCCCTCCCCAGGCTCCTAGAAAGCCTCTGCAGCCTGGGGAGGGGGAAAAACGGGCCTACCGGGCCTACCGGGCCATCACGTGCCAAAAGCAGGAGGAAGTGTGTGGGGGGGTCACGTGCGCATGTGCGGGAGGGCGGGGCGCATTGAATTATGGATGTGGGCACACGCACCCGCAACCCCCCACGCTCCCCCCGCTTTTGGCACGCGACGGCAAAAAGGTTAGCCGTCACTGGTATAGGATCTCCTGCCTTGAGCAGAGGGCTGGATAGGTCCCTTCCAGCCCTAGAGCTCTATGATTCTGCGAGATGACATCAATGGTTCGCACAACCCACCACCGAGCCAAGTCAGGGAAGGAGGCTTCCTCCATGCAGCAGGCTCAGATAAATGGCCTTCCCTTCAACCTCCTTCATTTAGCTGTCTTTGTATCATCGGTTGTTTTTTTTCTTTACCTTTTTATTCTACGGTGGTCCACCCAGGGTCACCGCATGAATGGGACGGGTGCCATAAAAATGTAATTGATTAATAAGTAAAAGTCCTTCGTTGTAAGCTCAGGGAGGGGTGGGCTTATTTGAGGGTCTCTTCACGTGGTGCAAACACATTTTTGTGGAAGTTTGTAGTCGGTTCTGGAAAAAAAGCAAGCAGGAAGAGCATACGATAGATCAATAATGTGGTTAAAAAATTACAAGTGTTTATTAATTGACCAAGAATCCATGATTGGTCATTAATTAATTAATGAAGAAACTATGGTCATTAATATATATCAATAAAGGAACAACTGGTCTTTAATTAATTAAGAAATTGAGTAGCCATTGATGAATGAAGAAACTACAACTGGACATTGATTAATTAATGAACTAATTATGTGGTCACAAATTAATGGCAAAACTATGACTGGTCAGATCATTAATTAATCAATTAAGAAACAATCATAGTCATAATCATAATCATAATCACACATAATCATAAGTGTCAAAGTGTTCGACTAGTGATTTGGGATACGAAATCCAGCATGGTCATCTCGTTTGCTATGTATACTGTCTTAAATAAAATAGTAATAATAATAATAATAATAATAATAATAATAATAATAATAATAATAATAATAATAACAACTTTATTGTCATTGTACGTGTATACACAGTATACCCATACAACGAAATTCACTTAACACCCAAAGACCAGGTCCAACACACATAACAATCCTCAAACACACTCCCACCCACCACAATTCTCCACACCTAAACCACCCAAACATCCACACAGCAGACCAAGTAATGCTGTCCAACAGCTCACTGATGGTGGCCCTTTAGTTCATGGTTGAGTGCAATTATAGCTCTAGGATAAAAAATATTCAGAAGACGTGCGGTCCAAGTTTTAATTGTTCTGTATCTTCTGCCAGAAGGCAACAGTCCAAAAAGATTGTGAGCAGGATGGGAAGAGTCTCTGAGAATGTTATGCAACTTCCTCAAACAGTGAGATGCGAAGATGTCACCCAGGGCTGGTAGCTGGAGCCCGATGATATTCTGGGCAGTTTTAATGATTCTCTGTAGAGCTTTTTTGTCTGCTACAGAGCTGCTCCCATACCATGCAAGAATGCCGTATGTCAGGACACTCTCAATGATGCTGCAATAGTAGGACAGAAGTAGATGCTGAGACAGATTTATCTTTCCTGAGCATTCTCAGGAAGTACAGCTTCTTCTGTGCCTTCTTCTGTGCCTACAACTGGTCATTAGTTAATAAAAAATAGGAATGGTTGTTAATTAATAAACAAACTCCAACTGGTCATTAATTAATGAAGATATTATGAGTGGTCATTAATGAAGTAACTCCAATTGGTCATTGATGAATGATGTAATGATGAGTGGTTAATTAATGAAGAAAGCATGTGCGGTCATGAGCCACTTATTTAATTATTTTAAATTTTATATTGTTGTTTTGTTTGTGTTTTTAAATAGGCTGTACACCGCCCTGAGTCCTTCGGGAGAAGGGCGGTATAGAAATAAAATTATTATTATTATTATTATTATTATTATTATTATTATTATTATTATTATTATTATTAATTGAGAAATTACAACTGGTTTTTTACTAATTAATTAAAACAGATCTCCCCTCATTCTTCTTCTTTGCTGCAGGAGGTCCAGACGTCCTGTCCAGAAGAAGACGGGGACCAATCGTGCGGCTACCAATCTCAGGTCCTCGTCCCTGCCCAGTCCGAGTTCGGATCCAAACCTCCAGGCACCAACCCCACCCTCCAGGCGTATTCCCACCAGCTGGCCTGCATGGAGCAGGAACTGGAGCATTTCCTAAGTGAGGTGCGCAACAGGCAGGGCACCCTGGGGGGCAAGGCAGGGAAGGAGAGGGACCCCCCGAATCTGAAGAAGTGGAGCGCGGACAAACTGCGCATCACCGTCTATGAAATTGCCGACAGCGAGCAGCCGGACCAGGCGTGGGGCAGAGGACGCAAGAGGAAGTTCAAGTAGAGAAAGGGGCACCGTGAAACTTAAAGGTGTGCCCAGTGGGCGGCTGGCAGCCGGAATGAAGGGGGCTCAGGAGTCACTGAGTATCATGATTTGTCTTGGCACATTTATTAACAATAAATTATGAATCCAATCGAGACGAGTCCAGGTAGACTTCTTCTGTGCGCCGGTCAGGTCATTGGGAAACGGTGTGGTGCCAGGAGTCGGGGAAGGGTGGCAGAGATGCCCTCATGGATAGCCGTATGTTCAGTGGGTCTCCTGGATGCCCATGGTCTGTTTCTTCCTTTTTTATTTTGCTTATTCTGTTGGGGAAACTCACCTCCCCAGAGACACCTGGAGTCTCAAATCTCCAACTTGGTGACTTTGAGATGTGGGGACTTCCAATCCCAGAATTCCCAGCCAGAATGCCCGGATTAGTACGGTTCCTATTCATGGGTTGTGGGGAATTTATACTCGTCAGTTGATATGGGGCAGCATCAAGTGGTTGTGGCTCATTCAGCAATCACCTGGTGAAAGGGCTTGGATCCCACTTCAGTCGCTGACTTCGGATTGTGCAATGGGGGTCGTTGGTCTGCTTGGGGTCCAAGGGGGTCTCTGCCCAGCCTCACCCTGGTCTCAGCCAGGACGTGATGCACTGAGGAGGGTCCCTTCCATCTCCGTCATCCGTTGCTCTTTTTTCCTTCCGTTCAGTCGGGTCCAATTCTTGAAGACTGTCTGAATATGTCCAGGCAAGGTTTCCGGAAGTGGTTTGTCATTGCCTCCTTTCTAGGGCTGAGAAAGAATGGTTGGCCTAAGGTCACTGAGATGGCCTTCTTCAAGGGGAGGAAGAAAGGAGAGAGAGGAAGAAACAAGGAGGGAGGGAGGAAGGAAGGAAGGAAGGAAGGAAGGAAGGAAGAAAAAGGGAGGGAGGAAGGAAGGAAGAAACAAGAAGGGAGGAAGGAAGGAAGGGAGGAAGGAAGGAAGGAAGAAACAGGGAGGGAGGGAGGAAGGAAGAAAGGAAGGAAGAGACAGGGAGGGAGGGAGGAAGGAAGGAAGGAAGGAAGGAAGAAACGGAGGGAGGAAGGAAGGAAGGAAGAAACAAGAAGGGAGGAAGGAAGGAAGGAAGAAACAGGGAGGGAGGGAGGGAGGAAGGAAGAAAGGAAGGAAGAGACAAGGAGGGAGGGAGGAAGGAAGAAACAGGGAGGGAGGGAGGAAGGAAGGAAAGAGGGAAGGGGGAGGGAGGGAGGAAGGAAGGAAGGAAGAAACAAGGAGGGAGGGAGGGAGGGAGGAAGGAAGGAAGGAAAGAGGGAAGGAGGGAGGGAGGCTTTGGTGCCTATTGGAGGTCTAGAACTCACAGTCTCCTGGAGATTGGCCCAGGGTGACACAGCCATCTCTTATGAGTATTCCAGGAGTAGAACTCACCATGCCTGTTGTAGGAAGAGGAGACACTGTTTCTTGGCTATTGGTCCTAAGTCACTAAGCCGGCTGTTGTGAGAATTGTAAGACTAGAACTCACCTTCTCCTTTTGATTGGCACAAAGTCGCTCAGCCAATTGCTGTGTATATTGCAGGAGAGGAACCCACCATGCATATTGCAAGAATGGAAGTCCTCCCCTCCTGGCGATTGGCCAAAACTCAACTGATGATCTCCTCAACTGCCTGTCCTGCGTATTGCAGGGAAGAACCCACCTTCTCGTGGCCTGGGGATGGGCAAAAAGTCACTCAGCCAGCTGTCCTGCGAATTGCCGGAATAGAACTCACAAAACCTATTGCAGGAATAGTAGTTCCTGTCCCTTGGATATTGGCCCAAAGTCAATCAGTCGGTTACCATGTGAATTGAAGGAGTAGAAATCACCATCAAGTCCTTATCGGTTGAAAATCATAATCACGCCTGTCATTCGGACTGCAGGACTAGAATTTACCTTCCCTCCTGCAGGACTACAAGTTACAAACTGATCCTTATGGGCCCAAAGTCTCCAGTTGCCTGTTATGCATACTGGAAAGCACCATCTCCTGCTTATTTCTCCAAAATAGTGAAGGTGTCTTTCCTGTATAAAGGTAAAGGTAAAGGTTCCCCTCGCACATATGTGCTACTTGTTCCCGACTCTAGGGGGTGGTGCTCATCTCCGTTTCAAAGCCGAAGAGCCAGCGCTGTCCAAAGACGTCTCCGTGGTCATGTGGCCGGCACGACTCAACGCCAAAGGCACACGGAACACTCTTACCTTCCCACCAAAGGTGGTCCCTATTTTTCTACTTGCATTTTTTACCTGCTTTCGAACTGCTCAGTTGGCAGAAGCTGGGACAAGTCACGGGAGCTCACCCTGTTACGCGGTGCTAGGGATTCGAACCGCCGAACTGCCGACCTTTCGATCGACAAGCTCAGCCTTTTAGCCACGAAGCCACCACGTCCCTTTTCCTGTATAAAGTTCTACAAATACTCACCATCTCCTGGTTATTTCTCCAAAATCGTGAAGGTGTCTTTTGGGTATAAAGTATAAAGCCCAAGAAAAGGTATAACACCCCCCCCTCTCAACTCCATGGGGTCAGCTGCCCAGACCCCGTGCTTGGTGGAAGGGACCTTGGAGGTCTTCTAGTCCACCCCTCTGCCCAAGCTCATAAAGTCACAGAATTGTAGGACTGGGATGACCTTAGAGGTCTTCTAGTCCACCCCACTGCCCAAGGGAGGAGTCTTCATCCCAAGAGTTCCTTCTCTAGCTGTGAAAACCTCCAACTTTCTGTTCCTTCCTTGCTTACCAACTTACCTCGTGTGACGTGTGTGGTTGGGTGTTGTGTCCTCCCGTGGGCCACTTTCCTGACCCAGTCACGGCATGTCAATCCAAGGTGATTCAGCCCAGAGGTGAGTCAATGGCACATCCCTGAAACGGTTGGGCAACTCAACCGGGGGCTGAGCCAGGTGGGGCCTGGAGGGTCCTTTTTTCCTGGATCTCAGAATGATGGGCGTTTTCTCCCTAAAACGCTATAGTTGCTGATGACACACTAAGCAAATGCTCTTGACTATCAGAATGAGAAATCTGTTCTGTGGGATATGACCATAGTTTTATGGATAAACACTGCCTCCGTGTGGCGATTCTTAGTACGTCACCCTGGCATTCTGACTTGAACTCTAGAAAAAATTAATCTGGGCTCTTTGCAAATTTAGGACTGATCTTTATAAGCTGGAATGCCTAATTTATTTATCTTTTTATTTATATCCCATCTTCATTATTTTTATAAATAAGCATCCAGCCCAGCCCACCACGAAGGCAGGTTTTTTTTTTCCTGCTAGTCATCAGAAATATTTTTCTGACTTTCCTATTTTTAAATGGTAATATTTTTATTGAACTTTAAAAATACAAAGAGAGCAAATAACGCAAACTAAGAAAAATGTTTTTTTTAAAAAAAAGGACTAAAGAGGAAAAGGAGTGAAGGGAGAAAAACCCATAAAAGAAAATATGTATTTCTTGCTTTTTCTGACTTTCTGATGCAGCTCATTTAATAAAAATGTTAATCAGACAAGAGCTGGCTGACTTCATAGATGGTAGAAAGGATAAAATACATTCTTTGTTTCTTTTGCCATTTTGATATTAGTTTTTGAATTGTGTTATTATAGAAATTTTTAAGACAGCGGCACTATCACTTCTGGTGATTTTGACTCTATCCTTTCTTTATCTATCTCTTTTCTATTTTCCTTATTATTGTTTTTCTTTGTCTCTGCATTTTTTCTTTTTATATTTTTCCTGCTTTGTATTGTTTCCTTACTTTTGCATTTGTAAACTTTAATGTCAAGGATTATTTCAGAAAGAGAAAGACCTTCTAAGTATAACAGTCTCTTGTGTCTAAGGGTTATCCATTCTTTTAACCACGTTAAAAGAACATGCTTGGTAATATTCAATTTTATGCTCATTTTTTCCCCTTGCCAAATAAATTTCAGCATCAATTTGTTCAGATCATCAAAGAATTTCTTTTCAATTTTTAATGTTTGGAACAGGAAGAGCAGTTTTGGTAGGACATTCATTTTTATTGTAGCAATCCTTCCTAACATTGAGTTTCCATTTTTCTAAATCTAATTTTATTTGCTTAAGTAGCTTTATATAATTGTCTTCTTTTAGCATTGCACACCTTGCTGTTAAGTATATTCCCAGATATTTAACTTTCTTGACCATTTGAAAATCCACTTTTTCTGCCAGATTTTCTTTTTGTTTTTGTGTAACTATAACTTTAGTTTTTCCCTCTATTTATTTTCAGTCTTACTACCTCTCCAACTCCTCTCTCTCTTTTAACAATTTCAGAATTGTCTCTAGTGGTTCTTCTACAATAAACACCAAATCGTCTGCAAATGCTTGTAGTTTATATCTTTCCTCTCTTATCTCCATTCCCTTGATTTCTACATTTTGCATTTTTTTTTCTTTTTATATTTTTCTTGCTTTTTATTGTTTCCTTACCTTTACGTTTGTAAACATTAAGGGCAAGGATTACTTTGAAAAAAGAGACAAAACAGAGGCCAAACTTTAATGTGCTGCTTTTATTTTTGTTGCAAAGCGTTGTCAGATTGTGTGTTTTAATCGTTATTTTTTCTGCTCCGGGACAGGCACCTCCGTCTCCGGATTCTGATTCAGCCGCTGACTCAGCAGTAGAAGATCAGCACGGCCGCCTCCACGATGGTTTGTGAAGTGCTCCATCTGCGGTGAGTCCCGTAGCTGTCCCAGTCATAGGCAGAAAAATCACCAGATTGACTGGGGGTGTCTTCTGGGAAAAAGCCCCTTCCTCCAATGCAGTGCTAAGGAAGGAAGAAAAGGAGTGTTAGACTTCGATGCTATCTCAAAATAAATGAATTTCCAAACTGCCAATCTTTAAGGAAATCTTCTCTTTATTTGAGCACAGCAACCGGATCATAACTCGATGCGGACAAGACTGACCTTTTGCCCCCCAATCCCTCCCTTTCCGATCCCCAATTATCTGCTTCTCATTGGCTATCTTCCAAGTAACTCCACTGTGTCAGCGAGACAAGAAGTCAGTGGAGTGGGATCCAGACCAGGTAGCGCAGTTCCTCGACGCAGCTGAGGTCTATATCGAGTACTATGAGCACCTTTACCCATTCCCCAGAGCCCTAGTCAATGCCATTACAGAAGGGCTGGAGGGAGAAGCAAAGACTTGGTCATCAGCCCTCTACAAGAATAGAGCCCCCTAACTGCAAGACGCAGATGATTTCTTGCAACTACTGCGGGTGAGTTTCGAGGAAGCAGAGGAGGACCCATATGTGGAAGACAAACTCAGAAGCCTAATGCAGAGAGGAAAGCCCATCAAGGAGCACATTCGTGAGTTCCGAAGAGTCGTGGGCACCTTGCCTCCCCTACCAGAGCGACTGCTAGTGTATTTCTTCAGAACAAGCCTAGATAAGCGGATCGCTCAAGTGACTGCTTATCGGGACATCCCAAACCGACTCTCTGAATGGTTCCGCATGGCGATGCAAGTGGAAAGGGGACTGCGCGCCAACGACATGCTAAAGCAACCAGAGGCCAGGGAAAGATACCACTTGGACCCGAGGCCACATACCAGACGGGGAACCATGGCACTACGGCTTACCCAAAAACCTTTCATTCCACGGAGCCCAATGAGGTGCTACAGATGTGGAGGAATAGGCCATCTAGCAGCAGCGTGTGGAACCCCGGGCCCGAGGCCAAACCCTCAGCCAAAGGCATGACGGGAACAGGGCCCCAAACGAGCCACTGATGCGCCATGAAGTCTCCCCCCAGGCACAGAGGTCTTCGCCCACCTGACCGAGACAAGGGGAGTCCCGGATGATGGAGACCAATCCCCCGACTCGTATGACAGCGAGGACGAGGGTGAAGACGACCCAATGGTGAGTGGACCCATCCACCCTTTCCTTTTCCCCATATGCCTAACAGCCCCAAAAACACGTATCCAAGAGACTTTCCAGGCCCTGATAGATTTGGGCTGCACCAGGTGCCTGATTAATCTACCCACAGTCCTAAAATTGGGGATCTGAGCTAAGAAACTCAACCACCCAATTCGATTTGAGCAAGTTGATGGGACCCTAGTAGGGGGAGCCTATGCCACACACCTGACCGAGCCAGTGAAGCTAGAACTAGGGGATCACTGGGAGACGATACGGTTCATAATAGCCCCCAAGATGGCCGATCCAGTCATACTGGGACTTTCCTGGCTAGACAAGTGGGGTCCAATTATCTGGTGGCAAGAGGGGACCCGCAGATTGAGGATAGCCAAAGGACCCCAACCTCTGCCGTTCCAACCAGAACAAACACCCCACACACTTGAGCCCCAACGTCTCCTGCCTCAACAAAAGAAGATAGCACTGACGCAAGGGCCCCTCCCTAAGGGCACCGCAAAGCAGCTGGGGCCCACATCCAACAGTGCCCATGAAAAAGAGCAGATTCCAAAAGACTACCAAGACCTAGCAGAGGTATTTAGCGAGACCGAGTGTGACGTCCTACCTCCCCACTGCGATGCTGACTGCGCCATCGAAATCATTCCTGGGGAGAAACAACCTAAACCTAAATTGTAAGCCATGGCGCCCCGTGAAATGCAAGAAATGCGAAACTACATAGACAAAAACCTACGAAGGGGTTTCATTGAGCCAGTCAAACCATGGGTTGTGGCACCGGTCCTTTTCAGAGAGAAGAAAGACGGCTCTATGCGTCTGGTAGTTGACTTCCGGGGATCAATGCGGTCTGCGTACACAACTTATACCCCCTCCCCCTCATGAAAGACATGCTAGCCCACCTGGCCAAGGGGAAGATTTTCACCAAACTAGACCTCCGCGAAGCCTACTACCAAGTACGCATCAGGGAAGGAGACGAGTGGAAGACAGAGTTCAACTGCCCCCTGGGAAGTTACCAATTCAAGGTGATGCCATTTGGGCTACAGGGAGCCCCAGCCGTATTCATGCAATTGATAAACGAAGTTCTCCATGACCACCTGTACAAAGGGGTCCTCGTCTACCTAGATGACATTCTCATTTACATGGAGACCATAGACGAACACATACCCCTCGTACGCAAAGTACTGGAAAAACTGCTGAAAGCGAACCTCTATGTCAAACTGTCAAAATGCGAGTTCCACAGATCACATCTTGACTATTTAGGTTACCGAGTGTCAAACGAGGGGATAGAGATGGACCCGGCTAAAGTACAATCAGTCCTAGACTGGCGACCCCCTCGCACCCGCAGGTTCGCGAATTTCTACAGGCAATTCATCCCCTCCTTTGCAAGAATTGCCAAACCTCTGACGGACCTCCTAAAGACAGAGAGTCCGACAACGAAACCCCGCCTGGGACAGCCTCTACAGAGGGACCCGGCCTGCCAACAGGCATTCGAGACACTAAAACAAATGTTTGCAAAAGAACTGATCTTGAAGCATCCTGACCCCAAACAACCCTTCGTCATCCAAGCAGATGCCAGCAATGTGGCAGTAGGGGCAGTCCTACTCCAAAAGAACAGCCAGGGGGACCTGCAACCTTGTGCCTACACATCCCGCAAACTCATCGACACGGAGAGACGATGGGCGGCATGGGAAAAAGAAGCGTTCGTGGTGAGATGGGTGCTGTTAACCTGGCGACACCTGCTAGAAGGAGGCCAGACACCGTTCGAGGTTTGCACTGACCACAAAAACCTGGAGGCCCTCAATACCCCATGGAAATTATCACCCAGGCAAGTCCGGTGGGCCCAATACTTCAATTGTTTCAACTTCGAGCTGAAGCACATCCCGGGGGGGAAGAACTTTCTGGCTGACGCCCTCTCCCGAATGCCTCAATACAACAGTGAACGTGAGCAGATAATGAATCCCATCATCCCTCCTGCCCAAGGAGTGGGCCAAGTAACCACCAGACGGCAGCATCGAAACCAGCAGGGCCAATCCGCCAGTGACTTAACGACGAGGCTCAAGGCAGAAACGTTGGCGGACCCCTGGTTCCGAGACAATCAGCATCTCTTGACAAAGAGAGATGGCCTAGCATGGAGAGGGACGAAACTTTATGTCCCAGAGGCCTTATGCACCTTGGTCCTCAAGAGAAGTCACGATGTCAAACCAGCGGGACATTTTGGCTTCCTAAAAACTCTGCAGTTAGCACAGAGACAGTTTTGGTGGCCCCACATGAGAAAAGACGTAGACAGCTATGTAAAAAGCTGTACCATCTGTGCCACGATGAAAACCTGACCAGGAAGGCCCCTGGGGCTGCTGCAGCCAGTAGCTGAACCGTCAAGGCCATGGGAGGAGATTGCTATGGACTTCATAGTCGAACTGCCGAGGAGCAGTGGAAGCACAGTGATCTGGATTGTAATAGACTTGTTCTCCAAACAGGCACATTTCATACCCTGCAGCGGACTACCCTCAGCCCGCCAGTTGGCCAAACTGTTCGTAAAACACATCTACCGCCTGCATGGAGTACCCAGAAGAATCATCTCCAATCGAGGTGTCCAGTTTACAGCGAAGTTCTGGAGGGAATTCCTTCGATCCATAGGATCATCCCAAGGCCTCAGCTCAGCGTTTCACCCGAGCACCAATGGGGGGGCGGAGAGGTTGAATGCCATGATAGAGCAATATCTGAGGTGCTACATGGACTACCAACAATCGAACTGGGCGGACCTCTTATCGTTTGCGGAGGTCGCATATAACAATGCTGTCCACAGTAGTACAGGACTAACCCCATTTAAGATAGTGAGTGGCATTGATTTCGTCCCCATGCCAGAATACCCAAGGGAGCCTCCTTCCTCAGTTACCTTAACCGAATGGATGGCAATGTTGAGAGAAACCTGGGAGAACGTCAAGAGGGCGTTAGACAAGGCAGCACGGTCTTATAAGAAACAAGCAGATAAGCATCGAGCCCCCCAGAGGCCATTCCAAGTAGGGGAGAAGGTCTACCTCTCCACCAAGTATTTAAGACTCAGACTCCCGACCAGAAAACTGGGGCCAAAATTCATAGGACCATTTCCGATAGTAAAAATAATCAACCCGGTTACAGTACAATTGCAGTTACCCCGGTTACTAGGAGGATACACCCCGTTTTTCACAGTAGCCTCCTGAAGCCTGTGGTAGGGTCAACTTTAAGGCTGGTGCCACGTGATCCCCCAGGGCCCTTGATTGTTGGAGGCCAGACCCACTATGAAGTACAGCGAGTTCTCGATTCAAGGTGGCACAGAGGATGCCTCCAGTACTTAATTAAGTGGAAGGGTTACCCCTTGTCAGAAACTTCCTGGGTGAAGAGCACAAACATCCAAGCTGACCACCTCATAGCTAAATTCCATGCAGATCACCCGGACAAGCTGGGAAGGGGAGGGGTAAACCCTTGGACGGGGTGAGGTACTAAACTTGTTGTTTATTTCGTGCAGGCCTCACGGAGAGAGTGAAGGGAGAGGGGCCGGATGTCAGCGTCTCACCGCTGGCATAGAGAGGAGAGAGATAAGCCCTGAACTTTTGCCCTTTGAAGCTGGGTCGTCATGGAAATGAAGGGGAAATGACGAGACAAGAAGTCAGTGGAGTGACTTGGAAGATAGCCAATGAGAAGCAGATAATTGGGGATCGGAAAGGGAGGGATTGGGGGGCAAAAGGTCAGTCTTGTCCGCATCGAGTCATGATCCGGTTAAAAAAAAAGAAGATTTCCTTAAAGATTGGCAGTTTGGAAATTCATTTATTTTGAGATAGCATCGAAGTCTGACACACTGACTTCTTGTCTCGTCATTTCACAGGAGTAGAGAGGGTGGGCTGGTTTACAGCAACTTGAAGCAGACTTTCAGTAGAGAGCTGGCTTTCTGCCATGGCTTCGGAACCTTGCCGCCACTCCGTCCAAACATCTGGTAGGGAGCTGGAGGGCTGGAGGTTTGCCAATTTGGCTTGGAAAGTTGTGAGTCTTGTCCGTCTGTCAGACTTCGATGCTATCTCAAAATAAATGAATTTTATTTATTGCAGGACTTACAATAAGCTCTCAACTCAAGCTCAGTGCACCTGAGGATCTCCCTAAACAGTGAGGATTTCTTTGTTTCTTTCTACCCTTGAAGCCCCCCCCCCCCCCCCGCAGCCCATTTTTGCTTCCAGGGGGCTGCAGGGAGTTTTCCTAAGCACCCCACACACCCCATTTTGGCCTTAGCAAGCCTCCCTGCAGCCCCTGGGAGCCAAAACGGGGCATGGGGGGGGACTGCTCTAAGGGGCAGGGAAGGTAAGGTCGCGAGCCCGGTGAGGGTGGTGGGGGTGGTGCAGCATGCTCTGGGGGGGCTAGCGTGACTTACCTGTAGGCAGGAGGAGGCAGCTCAGTTGGGGCGCAGGGCAGGCACCATGTGGGAAGGCAGCTTAGACAGGCAAGCCGCACCACGCCAACCAGAACTGAGCAGAGGGGAACGATGACCTTCTAGAGCCCAATTAATTCACTAGAAGATAACTTTGGCATTTGGGGTACCTGCATCACGCAGCTCGCTCATCATTAACTTCAGAAGATTAGGATCTAGAACACAGAACATAGATTAGTAGTGATAAAATAGCCAGCTTGCCTTGGTCATCCTGAAGGATGGTCTGGGCCAACAGAGAGGCAGTGTAAGGATTGCCTCTCCTTCCAACTTAAGAAAGTAAAAACTCTTGAAACGTGGTTGTTCAAAAGAGACCTTTTATTAAGCAGAAGTGACAGCCATCCAGATAAAGCACGAGCTGAATACCCTTAGGCAAGACAAGTAGGATTAAAGCAGTAGAGACCCCTCCCTTTAAGTCAGAATGCAGATTTTAGCCAATACACAAGTGTGAAGATGTTTTTTTACTAGTTTCCCTGAGAACCCGAACAACCACACATTCACACCGTTATCCTTTAAAGTGAAACAACCCACATGGCTATCATAAACATTCCTCCACGTTAAGAGGATCTCAGGGCTCTTTGGCGCCAGGATATAGGTTGTAAAATATCTGTTGACACAGGCAATGCTAGTAAATCAAATCCAAGTCTCCCCCATCCTCCAATTGAATGGCAGTATCACTTTTGGGGATCTGACATGCTACCCTCCTTAGAAAACGAAAGGGTCCACCTGTAAAAAAAAACAAAACAAATATACACAAAATTTCACGATAGTACATTAACAAGGTTTGTTAGGGTATTGGGAGTGAAATTTTCTCAGTAAGATTGGAGCTCTAACGTGGTGTTTAGCGACCCATTCATTGTGTGCTGATGGTAAATGTTTCCAAGTGACTAAGTATATATTTTTTTCCCTCTGTGGATCCTAGAGTCAAGGATTTCCTTGATTTCAAAGTGTTGTTCACCTTCAATCATGATGGGAACAGGTGGTGTAGATGCAGGTGGTCTGAGGGATGAGATTACTTCTCGTTTGAGTAAACTGATAGGGAATACTGGGTGGATCTGCCTGAGTGTCTTTGGAAGGAGTAATTCAACTGCTACTGGATTGATGACTCTAGTGATGGGGAAAGGTCCAATGAACTTTGGCCCTAGTTTCTTTGATGGTTGTAATGATTTCAGGAATTTTGTAGATAAGTATACTCTGTCTCCAATATGAAAAGGTTTGGGTTCCATCCTTTTCTTGTCAGCTTGAATTTTAAAAGCTTCTCTAGCTTCCTTTAAAGCTAATCTAACCACTGGCCACTGTTTTGCAACTTTGCAAACCACCGTTTTGCAAATTATCCATCCACTCCTGCCCTTGTTGGTGCTGCACGCACCTCGGTTGCTCAGGGAGACACGCAAGTTACACTGGCCCAGCCTGGCTGCGGCTGACACTGCTGCTGTCACCACCTCCATAGCCTGCCTACTGCTCTTGCAGCCCCTTGCGCAGCACAGTTAAATTTAGCGTCCTTCACAATGGGGGAGACAGCGCCCACTCCTCTCCTCCTGGAGCCCATTACAATGTGGAGCAATGTCGGCTGCAGCCAGCCTAGTCAGTGTCTCACTGACACTGACAGTAACCCTGACAGTAAGTTGCGCATCTCCCCAAGTGACCGAGGTTCATGCACCAACAAGGGCCAGAAGAAGCACCCGCTCTGGAATATGGAGTGAGTCTCCATCCCCCGCCGTCACCCTTACCTTCTCAGGCCAGGCGAGGAGTGACGGGGAGGGGAGGGGAGGGTGGCGGAGCCGACAGGGAGCCACAGCAGGGGGCCCAAAGAGCTTCATTTATCTGAGAACCTGAAATGACTCTTGATTTAAATCATATGGTAAAAAGCAGCCAAAGAAGAAGAAAGACCAGCATCAGCCAAAAACAAAACAAAACACCAAACAAAACAAAATAAAAACACACACACACACATACGAGAGAGAACGAGAGAGAGAAAGAGAGAGAGAAAGAGAGAGAGAAAGAGAGAGAGAAAGAAAGAGAGAATGGGAGAGACAAAGAGAGAGAGAGAGAAAGAAAGAGAGAGAGGGTGGGAGGGACAAAGAGAGAGAGAAAGAAAGAGAGAGAGAGGGAGAAAGAGAGAGAGAGAGAGAAAGAAAGAGAGAAAGAAAGAGAGAGAGGGAGAAAGAGAAAAAGAAAGAAAGAAAGAGAGAGTGGGAGGGACAAAGAGAGAGAGAGAGAGAAAGAAAGAGAGAAAGAAAGAGAGAGAGGGAGAAAGAGAGAGAGAAAGAAAGAAAGAGAAAAAGAATGGGAGAGACAAAGAGAGAGAGAGAGAGAGAAAGAGAGAGAGAGTGGGAGGGACAAAGAGAGAGAGAAAGAAAGAGAGAGAGAGGGAGAAAGAGAGAAAGAAAGAAAGAGAGAGTGGGAGGGACAAAGAGAGAGAGAGAGAAAGAAAGAGAAAGAGGGAGAAAGAGAGAGAGAGAGAAAGAGAGAGAGAATGGGAGAGACAAAGAGAGAAAGAGAGAGAGAAAGAGAGAGAGAAAGAAAGAGAGAGAATGGGAGAGACAAAGAGAGAGAGAGAGAGAGAAAGAGAGAGAGAGAGCGTGGGAGGGACAAAGAGAGAGAGAAAGAAAGAGAGAGAGAGGGAGAAAGAGAAAAAGAAAGAAAGAAAGAGAGTGGGAGGGACAAAGAGAGAGAGAGAGAAAGAAAGAGAGAAAGAAAGAGAGAGAGGGAGAAAGAGAGAGAAAAAGAATGGGAGAGACAAAGAGAGAGAGAGAGAGAGAGAGAGAAAGAGAAAGAGAGAGTGTGGGAGGGACAAAGAGAGAGAGAAAGAAAGAGAGAGAGAGGGAGAAAGAGAAAGAAAGAAAGAGAGAGTGGGAGGGACAAAGAGAGAGAGAGAAAGAAAGAGAGAGAGGGAGAAAGAGAGAGAGAGGGAGAAAGAGAGAAAGAAAGAAAGAGAGAGTGGGAGGGACAAAGAGAGAGAATGGGAGAGACAAAGAGAGAGAGAGAGAGAGAAAGAGAGAGAGAGAGAGCGTGGGTGGGACTGTTGCAATATTTTCAGGATCAGACTCAATAAGATTAGTAAGAGTTAAAGGTTTAAATATATTTCCTTTTATTTACAATAGGCATTCTATATTCACTGAATATTCACAGATAGAAGCAAGGAAAAGGGTGCATGTAGCTCCTTATATATACAATGGGTGGAGCTATATGTGGGAGTGGTGAATTATGAATACATTAACAAGTGAAGAATAAGTTAACCCCTGATACCCCGTTCATATACTATTTACACATTAGAGAATAAGGCATTTACATCTGACAAATCCCCCTCTAAATGCCGATTCGTTATGCAACACCAATTACATTCAGATTCAGGACAATACAAAACATACAACTTAGAAGTTAAATATTTATGTTGCTTAGAAGGTAAAGGCTTTGTCAATATGTCAGCTAATTGTTCTGAAGTATCACAATGCACTGCTTTGATAAATCCATCCTGAGATAACTGTCTCACATGTTTAAATTTTATATCTATGTGTCTGGACCTTTGTCCAATAGCATCAGATCTAGATATTTCAATGGCTGCTTTATTGTCTTCATGCATAACAAAAGGCAAAGCAGGTTTTTTCCAAACATCTGAAATTAAATCATTAAACCATACAAGGTTATTTGCAGCTTTGGATAAACAAACATATTCCGCTTCTGTTGTTGAAGTGGCCACTAGTTCCTGTTTACCAGTGTACCAGTAAACTGGACAGTCATTTAAGAGAAATATATAACCAGATGTACTTTTTCTACATGAGGTGTCTCCAGCCCAGTCCGCATCTGCGTAACATGTAAGCTTTGGTTCTTTATTGTCATTAGGTTCTAACATTAAACAAAAGTCTAGTGTACTTTTCAGATATCTTAAAATTCTTTTAACAGCTTCCCAGTGATACATTGTTGGTTTGCTGACATGTCTGGATAATAAATTGAGTGGCAAGGCGATATCTGGTCTTGTCCAATTAGATATATAAAGAAGTGAACCTATGATTGATCTATAAAATGTGTTATCCTTGAATTCGGGGGAAGATTCATCAGTATTTCTTAGAAAATCAGTTTGCATAGGAGTATCACAAGGTTTGGCATTGTTTAAATTGCATTTATTTAAAAGTTCTATGATCTTATCTCTCTGAGTAAGTTTGAATCCCCTTCTAGTCTTATTAATTTGAACACCAAGATATTTGTTTACTTTGCCTAGGGATTTTAACGAGAAATGTTCATTTAGCTTAGTTACAAAAGTTTCTCTTCTCTCTTTATGTTTTCCTATGTATAAAATGTCATCCACATAAATCAATACAAATTCAATGTAATCATCACCCTTTTTGACAAAGAAACAGTTATCAGCAGTGGTAGCGTTGAAGTCCATGGTTTTAAGTACTTTTACTAAACAATCATACCATCGTTTACCAGATTGTTTTAACCCGTATAAACTCTTGTTTAACAACCAAATCTCATTTTTGTTTGTGTATTGACTGTGAGGTGCTCTTACGTATATTTCCTTATCTAGTTTTGCATGTAGATACGCAGTCTGTATGTCATATTGAAATACATCAAGATTGAGTGCTGATGCTACCACTAGAGCTGTTTTGACACTCTCTGTCCTTACTGTGGGGGAATACGTGTCAGTATAGTCCTCCGGATATTTCTGTGCATAACCTTGTGCAACTAGTCTGGCTTTGTATAGAGTATTGCCTCCCTCTAAGTTCTTAATTTTATATATCCACCTGGTACCAATAATTGTTTTATCTTTAGGTGCAATTTCAGGTGTAAATACATTTAATCCTTGTAAACTTTCCATCTCCTTTTTCATCGCTAATTCCCATTTTTCTTTTTCTTCACGAGGGAGTTTTAACACTTCCTCATATGTATTAGGTGTTGTTGGCTCACCATCCATGTGCATTATATAATCCTTGTATTTATTTGGCATTTGATTTCTGGTGTTTCTAATAGTTTTTTCAGGTTTACTATCGTTATCATGCAAATATCTTGCTTCCTTTTTTGTTAGTGTGTCTGTCTTTATTTTGTGTTGGCTATTTGTCCAAGTTTTGGTTTTGTTTTTATATTTGTTGATATTTTGCTTTTCTATGGTCCCTTTCTCATGAGATTTTGTATCTTTGTATTTATTTGGAAATATTTCATTAAGATGTAATTTAGACCAGTTGGCCTGTTCATGGAACACAGCTGTTCTGGAGACTATAAATTTGTTATTATTATCAATGAATCTGTACCCTTTGGTGCCAGTCTCATATCCCATAAATCTGAGTCTTCTGGATACGTTTTCTCCCTTTCTTCTTAATTGCTTAGGTATGTGTACGTCTGCAGTGACTCCGAATATGTGCATGTGTGCTAATTTTGGTTTCCTATTATACATCACTTCATATGGTGTCTTATTTACAATGCTGGACCAGGTTCTATTTTGTGTGTAATTTGAATAATGTAAGGCTTCTGACCAGAATTGTTTGCTTAAGCCAGCATCTTCCAATGTGCATCTAATCATGGTTTGTAATGTTGAATTCTTCCTCTCTGCAATCCCGTTCTGGAACGCAGAAAATGGACTAGATGTGTAATGTAACATTCCTTTGTCTTTTAACCATTGGGAGAATTCTTTAGACATGAATTCACATCCCCTATCTGTCATGATTTGTTTTATTTTGATATTGTGTTGTGTTTCTATGCGTTTGTAAAATTCTTTAAATTTTTGAAAGGTTTCATCTTTGTGTTTTAATGTATAAACAAATCCATAGCGGCTATAATCGTCTACTATTGTCAAGAAGTAACGTTTTCTATAAGTGATTGATGGAGTTAATGGACCAACTAAGTCCATGTGTACTAAATCAAAAATTTTGTTAGTTGATCTAGTAGATTTTCTTGGCCTGGGACTAGTTTTTAGTTTTGTAGATTTACATACTGAGCATTCCAAATAGTTTTCACAATTTTTTATTTTAACACCTTCTGCGTGTTCAGTCATTTTTTGTACTACAGGAAAACTGGCATGTCCTAACTTCCTATGTAGGATGTGAGCACACTCATCATGAATTGGCTTACCTATTTTTGGTTTTTTTTCATTGTGTGCATCTATGTGATCATGAGATATTTTACATTCATCATTATCACTGTTGCTAATATTTTCATCATCTACTTCAATACAATCTCCTATATTTGAATCAATGTTATGCAGCCATTTTTCCTTTGTTATCAGATAAGGCAGGCCTCCTTTAATCATCACAGTGCCTATATTTATTTTATTCTTCTCTAAAGTCGCTTTTCCTTTTGAAAAAACAATGTTAATGTCAGAATCTCTACTTAGTTTTATGGCACTTAGTATGTTATGAGGTATTTCAGGTATTAGCAATACCCCCTCTATTTTTCCTAGACCAGGCAGGGTTACATTCCCTCTACCTAATACTTGAACCTTTTCTTGGTTAGCTACCTTTATTACAAATTTATCTTCTGTAAATGAAGACAATATATTTTTGTTATTAGTGGTGTGATTAGTTGCTCCAGAATCAATAAGCCAATTATTGTTCTCATTTTGCTGTATGTTAGTGTTGTCTTGTTTATTTAACCCATTCAGTGAGCCAGATTTTCTATCCTTTGAATTATCTCTGCCCCCTCTATTCTCTTTGTAATTTGGTGGGCTTCTATATCTATGTCTATCTATGGAAGACTGTCTATAATTGTATTTGTTCCTATATTCTGACCTATGTCTTTCCTTTGAAATCTTGGGGCAATCTCTTCTATTGTGTTCCCTGGATCCACAATTGTGACATTTAAATGTTTCATTATATTTTTCTTGGAAAGCTACTTTCCTATATGGTTTGTGTTCTGTGTGATTGTTAGAACGATTTCTTCTTGAATTGTCTTCTGCTATCAATTTATTGGATAGACTTTCTATGGATAAGTATCCTAGATTGATTGTGTCTAAATGTGACATAAAATTGTCCCATGATGGATCAAGTGAGTTGATAATAACACTTTTCATTGTTTGGTCTGAAATCACCTCCCCCCTCAAATGCAGCTCAGCTCTTATTTTGTTTAAAGATATTAAATGCTCACTTATGGAAACCCCTGGTTTTATCCTAGATGAAAAGAAATCTTTAGACATCCTTGTGGTGGTAGCTACACTATCACTGTGAAACAAATTAAACATGCATTGAATAATTTCTGAAACAGTCAGATTTGGCTTAATGCTGTGATACATTGCGGGAGACACACTAGATATTATTAAGAAAAATGCTCTATGGTGTAAACAATCTATTTTTAGAGTCCAAGGTCTTTTTGGGGGACTAGTGATAAAAAATAGTAAGCTTTCCTTCATAAAGACAACCTGGAGCTGTTGATACCATTCTTGCAAGTTAATGCCATCAACCCTTAGCTTCGGGAAGTCACTGGGTAAATTTCCGACATTATTGGGTCCATTACTTACAACCTGAGGCAGTCCGTGGTCTCGTAAATGCAGAAAATTGCAAAACGGCGTGGGGATGCTCGCAACGAGTCTGCGCGGTCTTCTCGTCAGTTCATGTCTTCCCGGGCCGTCTGCGTAGTCTTGCGCATGCGCGTTGTCCATTTCTTCTTTGGAGTCGTCGTGGAAGGTTCTCCCCATTGCGGCTCGCTCGTTCTGCTCCTCCTCGGACGAATCGGTCTCTGGTTCGATTTTGGGAGTCCTGACGACGGCGGCTGTTCTTCCTCTTCTTTTGAGGGCGTTGGTGCTTGCTTCGGTCTGTGGCGTAGGGCGGTATCGGCAAGGCTCTCTGGGTTCGGGCGTCAGCGCTCTCGTAGTCAGGATGGGAGCGGGCAGGTCTTGAGGTATTGGCTTGCTCGCTCGCTTCTTCGTTAGCTTTTTAGTAATTTTTAGTTTTGGCCCAAATGCGGCAAAAAGCGTTTTCATTGCTGATTTTATTTGGTAGTTTGTTGAATCACCTTCACTTTCTGATTCTGATTCTTCTGAGGTGTTTGAATCTTCTTTTTCATTTTCGTTGTCTGGTAATGTTTTTCGCGCCAGAAATTTTGAATTGAGCTTTTTGATTGGCTCTGCTTCGCTCATCTTGGAGGCCTGTTGAAACCAAGATGGCCGCCATTCAAAATTTCACGCGGGATCACCGTTTTTCTTCTTCGCAATGATTTTCTCTGCAGTCATATCACTCACTATTTTTGGGTCTTTGGACTTTTCATTAGTGATGTTTTTCTCTCTCGCTGCTCCGCTGTTATTCAGCATATCTTGGAGGTTCGCGATGAGGCTTTCATCATTCTTCTGACTTTTTAATAGTTTTAATATCTCTGACCTGAGTTCGTTATTCTCTATCTCGATTTCCTCCTGGTCATCATTTTCATCTATTATTTCTTCGTCTTCAGTGGTGTATTCTTCGGATTCTCTCGAAATTGCGTTTGTGGATTCGTTGATTATTTCTTGTTCTGTTTCCATTTCTTTGCTGTAGGCCCTGGTGTTGGGCCTATCTTTCTTAGACATTTTTAGGTATTTATTGAGTCAATTAACCATCCTCTGCTACCAGCTTGTTGCAATATTTTCAGGATCAGACTCAATAAGATTAGTAAGAGTTAAAGGTTTAAATATATTTCCTTTTATTTACAATAGGCATTCTATATTCACTGAATATTCACAGATAGAAGCAAGGAAAAGGGTGCATGTAGCTCCTTATATATACAATGGGTGGAGCTATATGTGGGAGTGGTGAATTATGAATACATTAAGAAGTGGAGAATAAGTTAACCCCTGATACCCCGTTCATATACTATTTACACATTAGAGAATAAGGCATTTACATCTGACAGGGACAAAGAGAGAGAAAGAAAGAGAGAGAGAGGGAGAAAGAGAGAAAGAAAGAAAGAGAGAGTGGGAGGGACAGAGAGAGAGAGAGAGAAAGAAAGAGAGAAAGAAAGAGAGAGAGGGAGAAAGAGAGAGAGAAAGAAAGAGAGAGAGAATGGGAGAGACAAAGAGAGAGAGAGAGAGAAAGAGAGAGAGAGAGAGATACCTGTTTCCCACAGAAAAGAAAGCCACAAAACCTGGGTAGGCATGGCGGGGGGGTGGTCATGTGACTGGGTGGGAGTGAGTGACATCGAGTTGGCCACACCTACCCAGGTTTTGTGGCTCCCGGTGTTTTCTTTTCTGTGGGAAACGGGTCCAAATGGCTCTGAGTGTTTAAGGTTGCAGACCCCTGCTCTAGTCTCTTCTTGAAAACGTCCAGTGCTGGAGTGGTCACAACTTCTGAAGGGAAGCTGTTCCACTGGTCCATTGTTCTCATTGTTAGGAAGTTTCTCCTTACTTCCAGGTTGAATCTCTCTTTGATTAGTTTCCATCCATTGTTTCTTGACCTGCCTTCTGGTGCTTTGGAGAACAGATTGACCCCTCCCCTCTTCTTTGTGGCAGCCCCTCAAATACTGGAAGATGCTATCATGTCGCCCCTAATTCTTCTTTTCTTTAGACTAGCCAAACCCAAAACCCGCAGCCATTCTTCATATGTTTTAGTCTCCGGGCCTTTTAATCATCTTAGTTGCTCTTCCCTGAACTTTTTCTGGTGCGAATCCTTTGCAGGATTGTCTGTTGCTGACATGGTAGTTCAAAGCCTGACACCTTTTCTGTGGAGTCATTTATATCTCTTCCTGTAACTGGACGTTCAGTGACCCCTTCGGTTTTTCATTGGGAACTGACGTTGAAGTTGTTGGGCAGATGTTGTGCAAGGGCCTTGATAGCACAGTGGTCTAAGCACCCTGTTATTAACACAGCTGCCTGCAATTACTGCAGATTCGAATCTCGCCAGGCTCAAGGTTGACTCAGCCTTCCATCCTTTCTAAGGTAGGTGAAATGAGGACCCAGTTTGTGGGGGCAATAAGCTGACTTTGTATAAATATACAAAAAGTATGAAGGCTATTGCTGAGCACATTGTAAGCTGCCCTGAGTCTCTGGAGAAGGGCGGCATATAAATAAATAAATAAATAAAAAGGGCCAGTGGGGGCTTCCTAGGTGACCTAACAATAATGAACATCTGTAAACCTCCTCTAACAGAATGGCCATCGCCACACCCAACACCCTACTGATGTGAAGGCAATTTCAATAGCCATCACATTTTTTAAAAAAAATTTGATTTATATGCCGCCCTTCTCTGGAGACTCAGGGCGGCTTACAATGCTCTAAGCAATAAACATTAATTGGAAATACTGTTCCACTGATGGAAATGGTGAACAATTGTCCAACTGGGCCAATCAAACAAAGTCCAAGTGATTTTGCACACTAAAGACAAGATCATGTTCAAATCAATGGCATGGGATTGCAAAACCAATCCCAACTTGCGCTTTCTCACAAAAGGCCCAAACTCCCAGCCAGTCCCCATCTAGGGAAGTGTGACCCCCACGGAGAACCCCAGTTGTGAGGAGCCTGGGAAAAAGAGTCTGGAATCCACTATCACTCAGCCTTGCTAGGTCTGAGTCTGACCTGGGTCCTTCCCATCCAGGCCCTGATCATCATCTTCAGATGGAGTTATAACTTCAACTGGAGTTATAAGACACATCTGGAGACTTTGAAGCATTTGTCAACCTTCCTGAGGCTCAAATATCTTCCTGGTATTTGGCACATAGATTTACAGAGAGGGTAAAAAGTTCCTTCTCTATTCATTACTACAACACATTAAAGAATTGCAGTTAATACAAGAGAAATAGTATCAAAAGCAGGGAAGGAGATTTGTGCAATCAGACCATCGACACATTTCTAAGGTTTTAAAATGAAATGTGTAAGTACTCATCAAATGCAACTGAACTGAAATATTACCAATTTAAATATATATATATAATAAAAAATGTTATTAGATTAAGGAGAGGTGAAGGAATATATCATAAGTAGAATTGTAGAACGTCACTCTGAAAAAATGCTTAAGAAGAAATTACACTCTTTTTGTGTATATGTTGTATAAATGGTTGTTGTGTATATGTTACGTATATCTTTTTTAATATTTATATTCAATAAAAACTACTTTTACAAATGCAACTGAACTGCCCACTTCAGAGAGCTGAAGCAGCTTCACGAGTGTTGCTACAATAACAATTAAATTTGTATGTATAATATTCATATATTAATGAGGGAGGTTGGCTGATTTCTCCCAAATTAATGATCAGATGGCCAGAATTCTTTTCCGGGTTTTATTGGCCATTTGGTCATTTTTCTTCCACATTTTCTCTCAGATACCTAGACATCCAATTAAATGTTCTGTGTGATGCTCCTTCCAACCCAGAGACAAGACATGCCCAGGGAAAAATGCTTTACTGATGGGTTTTATTCCATGGGTGTTGATTTGGTGTCTAGATTCAGCCACTATTTATTTATTCATTATTATGTGACAGGAAGTCCTCCTAGGAACTAAAGATCTAAAGATCAACATGAAATTCTACTGGTTTTTTTTTTTTATCAACATGAGATAAAATAGATTCTAAGAATGTTATCGGTGGTTCTGGGTTGTAGAGCACATTCATATCTTTTCTGCCAATTGTATCATCAAATGTCTCTCCATCTCATCAGATCTGGCAGAACTGGCCTGCTCAGACCCCATCAATTTGAGAGCATGATCTAGTGATCATTTCAGAGAGCAAGATCTCTCTGAAACCAGAGAGCTTAAGCAGCTTCAGAAGTGCTGCTGCAGTAACAATAACAGATTAAATGAGTATGTATAACACTGGGAATTTCTACCTTACTTTCTATCTTCTCCCCTTTTTCTCACCCAACTACGTGTCAGCTTCAGTTTCAGTCCCAAGCAAACAAAATACTTACCACCACAAACTTGCTTTAAGGAAACCGTCCTATATGCCATGCCAAGCGGATTTTCTGCAATGCAGGTGGCACTGAGATCAACATTTCAGGAGATGAACTTGATGGTAGAAGCCCCAGGAGTGGGATAAGTGCTATTGACCTCGGATCTCCAGCTGAATTTCACCCCGTCTTCCCAGATCCCTGTTGAGCAATGCAGCTGCCAAGCTCCATGTCCACTGTCATCATACGTGCAGGTGACTTTCAGATGAGACACCAGCAAAATTCCTTAGCAGGAGATGGAGAGACACCAATTGCGAAAGACCACAAAATCACAAAAATAATCAAAGAGGAAGGAGAAGCAGCAACGGCTGAGGCTCAATGAATGGTTTTGCTTAGATTGGAGCAGTGAAAATATGTGTTACCCATTTTGGCCACAAATAGCAATCCCACATTGACCCCTCCTCTCATGTGTGACACTCATTGTGAAGGGAGAGACCCACCATAGTGGAGGAGGGCAGCCTCCCACCATCCTCTACTTTCCACAAAGCCCTCTTTACCCACGGAATGAGGGCAAAAGGATGACCCTCCAGGCTCACCCCCTTAAGGACCGTTTAACTCTTCCCCAAAGTGTTTTGTGTCCTGTTAGACCCATCAGATCCACAGAGAAGATACTGAGGTGCTTCTCTGGAGATTCCAGCCTCATAGCAAACCCATATCTCTATTCCTGCCACCCCATCCAGGAACCCCCTTTTCGCCTGGCCCAGTCCAGTCTGTGAGCCATGGAGATGGAAGCCTGGAGGGAGCCAGTCTGAGGCCCATGCATGGGGAAGAGTACAGAGGACAAAGCTTGATCTCTGCTTCTAACCCAACATAGAAATGCAAGTCCTCAGGTGTGTCAAAGCTCCTGATATGGAAGATGATGGGCAGGGTGGAACAGGGAGGAAAATGGGGGCATTTGGGAGTGGGGGCGGCAAAGTTAAGCAGGAGTAGACAAATTGAACCAGTTTGCATTGCTGAAATGGACAAAAATGGACCCAACATTGATGTGCAGAGAGCATCAGAAATTCAAAAGGAGGGAGCATTTGCTCTGGGCTGTACTCAGAAGCTGCATCTCTTCAGAAACTGGACACCCAAAGGCCCCAACCACAGAAAAGGCCACGGAAAAGGCTCCCATCTCTCCACATCTGTCAGAGCTGCCATTTTCAGCTTGGCACCTCACTGGCATCCTGCCATCAATTATTAGGGGAGGGGGAATATCAATTGGCATATAGAGCAGGGTCCCCAACCCCCAGGTCATGGCCCAGTACTGGGCACACCTGCTGCTTATGCAGAGCCATGGGCCTCCCACCCCACCCCCCACCACCAGTCCACAAAGCTGGAAAAGTTGGGGACTGCCGATCTATGCTGATATTTATACTATTCTGACAGAAATCAAATTTACTAGGAATATCTACGTATTTAAACAATATACCAAAAGGGAGGTGAAGTGGTGCAGTGGCTAGAGTGCTGATTGCTAGCTGCAATTTGGCAATTCAAATCTCAGGTTGACTCAGCCTTCCATCCTTCTGAGGTAGGTAAAATGAGGACCCAGATTGTTGGGGACAAGTGGCTGACTCTGTAAAACCGCTTAGAGAGGGCTGTAAAAGCACTATGAAGCGGTATATAAGTCTAAGTGCTATTGCTAGGTGTAATGTATATAGTTTTGGCGGGAAAAACCGCCTTGTATACCGACCCAGACGGAGTTTAGGGCATGCCGATGCCCTCAGCCGATGCCTGCTACTGGACATCCTAGAAGATCCAACCCCTGGAGTATGCGTTCTACTAATTGACGCTTTGGACTCAGGGCCACTCACTTCTGCCGAAGTGGCGAGAGCCTCAGTTAAAGACTATGTACTGAAGACTGTCATGAGCTGGGTCACGAGGGGGTGGCCGGCGAGGACTGAAGGCAGGGAATTTAAGTCGTTTGTACCCAAGCGAAATGAATTGTCAATGCAAGGGGATTGTCTATTGTGGGTGATGGTGTCATTGTACCCTTACGATTAAGGGGAAAGATCTTGCATATCTTACATGATGGGGACCCTGGAATTGTGAGAATGAAAGGGCTAGCCAGAAGTTATGTCTGGTGGCCACAAATGGACAACGACATTACCGAGTGGGTGGGGAAGTGTCAACCCTGCCAAGAATGCAGGCCAGATTCCCCCACAGCACCAGTGAGGGAATGGGAATGACCCGAAGGCCCCTAGTCTAGAATCCATATCAATTTCGCAGGCCCCTTTCACGGCCAAACATTTCTGGTCATTGTCGACACCTATTCCAAATAGCTCGAAATCATTTTAATGCAATCCACGACCTCCGAAGTAGTAATCGAAGTGCTTCAAAAACTCTTCACCACTCATGGGCTACCCGATACCCTCATATCAGACAACGGCCCCCAGTTTACTGCTACCCTGTTCGAGGGGTACCTGGCTGAGTTGGGGATCAGGCATGTAGTTTCTGCACCTTTTTTTTTTTATTGCAAAAGTTTTACAATTACATTTTCACCCCTTTCCCCCCCTCCGCCTCCCCCCCCAACTTCCCAACCTCCCTAACCCTCCCTAACCCTCCCCTCCCCCACACTTCCGGTTTGCGAGCTTCGGCGACGGCGGTGATTTTTTAAAGACCGCCAGCCCCGCCGCCTGTAGAGCCGCCCCGCGAACGAGGAGCGGCTCGAAAACTCCGAAATCTCGAAGATTGTAGGAGCAGAGACAGCAGGGCACAGGTTGAGCCCCTGTAACCCCCCCAGGGAATTGCTTCTGGGGGAGAAAACAGGCGCGGCTCCCTCCCAACCTGCGGAGACTCCGGGCGGCGTGGGACGATTCTGCCTTCAGCAGAACAAGCCGGCAGCAGCAAACTTTTAAAGTGAAAGGAACTAACCCTAACAAACAGCGGAAATACCAACTTGAATCCAGAAACTTGAAAATTGCAAGTATTAGTGCTTTGTTGACTTTTTAAACCAAAAGAGAAAGTGAGTGAGTGAAAGTGATTTGAAAAAATATGGCGCCCAGCATTTGAGTTAACGAGCTAGTGAAAGTGGATTTGTGAAGCCTTCCTGCCTTGCTATAAAGTTACAGAGCTGCTACAAAGTTGCTTTATCTAAAGGAAAAATTCTTTTTTTAAAAAAATTTGACTTTGTTTTACTTCAGTTTTATTTGATTAAATCTGGGGGACTTTTTTAGAAGTCTTTGTCCAGGAGGGAAAGGAAAAGGAACTTCCCTCTTCAGAAAAACTAGCCTACGTGGCAGGATGGCTTCAAAGAAGCAGGAAGGGAAGGCAACGGGGGGGGGGGATCCCCCACACACAAACATGAAACGCAGCTTCCCCCTGCTCAACAGTTACAGACTCAGAAAAAAGAATTTGATGTGGGAGATTTAAAAGAATTTATTTCTAAAACTTTGGATGATAAATTTCAAAAATCTCAACAGGAGATAGATGATAAACTTCAAAAATCACATCAGGGGATAGATGATAAACTTCAAAAATCACACCAGGAATTTATGCAGGAAATTAATGAAGTTAAAGATATGGTGAAACAGAATCAAAACAAGGTGACCAAAAAAATATCAGAAGTGGCATCTGGCCTGGCAGAATTTATTGGGAAAGTTGATTTTAAAGTTGAAGAACTTAAATCAGAAGTTAATGTTAAGATGAAAGACAATGATTATAAAATTGCTGATGTTGACAATAAAATGCAGAGAGTTGAAGACGAGATTGTCATGATACAATTCAGGGCAATGGAGTTTGCTATACGGCTTCGAGGAATTCGAGAGGAGGAAAGACAGGATTTGAGACAAGTTTGTTCTGAGGCCCTGGCTAAGATTTTACAAGTTAATCCAGATGTGGTTTTTCACAAAATAGACAAAATTTACAGAGTGAACTCTTGGGTGGCCAGACAAAGACAATTACCTAGAGACGTAGTCATATATTTTACAGATAGAGAAATAAGAAACGATATCCTGCAAAAATCCTTTTACACTTCTGTACAAGTGGGGGGTTCACGAATTGGAATTTATAAAGAATTACCTCCTAAAATGCTGAAAGCTAGAAAAGAATTTGGCTTTCTTGTTAAGGAATTGCAAAATTTACAGATATCTTTCCGGTGGGACGCACCAGTTGGCATAATTTTCAGATACAAGGGAGAAAGATATCGTTTGAATACCGTGGAGAAGGCACAGCACTTCTACACTACTATTCTTAAGGAAAGAACACCATCTCCACGTACATCTACAGTTTTGGAGATTAAAGAGAGTGAAGAGAAGCAACCTGAACGAGAACTGCAAGAACAGTCTAAGCAGGAATTAGAAGAAGTGCAAGGTGCAGAAGGAGGTTTTCTGGATGAGCCCTTGCTGGAATCTTCTCCAATCTTGGACCCGGTTCGGATGATTGAGGTTAAGGATCAACGTATAACTCGAGCTCAAGCTAAGTTACTTAAACAAAAGCAACAACATCTGCACCTTTTCATCCAGCCAGTAACGGACTGGTTGAGAGGTTCAGGAGAACGGCCAAGGAGGCACTCTCACGGTTAGACGCTGGGGACTGGCAGGCCAGAGTAGACAAGTGTCTGGCTGCCCAACATGCCACACCATGTACCGCCATAGGGCACAGCCCGGCCGAACTTCTAATGGGCAGAAAACTTAGGTGGACCGGTTACACCCCAACTATTCCCTGGATGGGTTCAAGGGAGCCAATAGAAAGCTAAGGGAATTCCAGTTAGGGACACCAGTGTTTGCCAGGAATTATGCAAACTGGCCCCTATGGTTAGCCGGAACTATTTCTGATATAACCGGTCCCAAGTCATACACAGTGGATATGGGAGATGGGAGAATCTGGTGAAGGCACATTGATCAACTCCGGAAAAGGTTAGCCCCAGAACCAGAACCCCAATCAGAAATTCCAATCCCTAACTACCAACCCTTTCCCATGACAGCTAGCTCAAGCCCGAGAAGGTCGGAAGACTTATCTGAGGACTTCAGTGTCCAGCGCCGCCCTAGCGAAACGCCAGTCCCACCCGAAGAAACCAACGCCCCCAAAGTAATCCAGGAGGTTCCATTGGCGGAGCTGGGAGAAACAGCTCGACGCCATGCCTCAGACTGAACTGCGCAGGTCAACTAGGCGTAGGGAACGTCCTAGTCACCTGCGTGATTTTGTATGTAAAAATGTAAATATCGAGCCTAAGTGTTCTCTGGGAAGGGAGGGGTGTAATGTATATAGTTTTGGCGGGAAGTTTTGGTGAGAAAAATAAACGTGATGATTGGCTAACTCCCTAGGCTGAATCGTATATAAAGGGAACTGTTCTACTGTATCATTTGCTGGATTCACACTGTGAATTAAAGAGCTGTTGTTACTGAAGACTTTGCTTCTGCCTCTTCATTCGCCCAACTTAACACTAACCAAGCATATATATGTCACATATATTTTGTTTGTCAAGTTTCTAAATCATCCAACTCCAAGTGACTCTGGAGAGCTTCACATGATTAAAAGACAATAATATACACAAAACAGTATAAAACTGGTACACTGGGGGGGGACAAAAAAGCACAGCCTATGTCCACAAACTTCCCCCTAAAAAGTGCTTTCCCCTCCCTAAGCTTGCAGAAACAGATTTTGAAGATCTAAAACAGGGGTCCCCAAACCCCCAGTCAATGGCCCAGAGATGGACTGTAGCCCATTGGGAACTGGGTTGCACAAGTGGTGGGAAAGCATGCACCTACGCAAAGCTGCATTTGTGGAAGGGGTGCATGCACGTGTGAAACCATCCCCTCTTTCCCCCCTGCCACCAGTCCACCAAGCCAGAAAGATTGGGAACCACTTATACAGAGGGCAGAGACGATCTTAAAGGGGCTGGTGTGATAGGTTTGACAGAAACCAGATGTGTGTGAACCAGCCTATGCCAGTCTTCAAGGCCCTGAAACCTCATTGAACATCAGTTAACTCTGCATTCGTATTTGTCTTTATCTCCCCTCCCATTTGTGTTTCCTTATTTATTTATTTTATTAAATTTCTATACCGCCCTTCTCCCGAAGGACTCAGGGCGGTGAACAGCCAGAAGATAAAACACAGAGATACAAAAATTTAAAATAGATTAAAAACGAATTAAATAATTTGGCTGAATTTAAAATACCCCATAATTTAAACAGATTAAAATTTGTATTTAAAATTTATATTTAAAAGGGGAGAAGATTTAGGCCAGGCCAGCTTGATGAAAGAAAAACGTTTTAAGCGTTTTTGCAGGACTAACATCTCTGAAAAAGGGGGCAGAATGTCAGAACTGCAATCTTCAACTTGGCACTTCACTGGCGTCCTGCCACCAATTGTTAGGGGAGAGGATGGAGGCAATTGTCATGGACAGGGTAGAGTTGGCCTACAGGGAGGGCGTGTAACAGGCTTCAAAGAAACCACAGGTGTGAGAACCAGCCTGTTCCAGTCTTCAAGTCCACAAAGCCTGAGAAAAGAATGCAAACTTCACCAAGAGGCACCAAACATCTGAGCGGTTCCCCAAACACCTCCTCGGCACACCATTGGTTGAAGACGGACCGGTCGGGGTGGGTGGATGGGATGGTGAGAAGGGGAGAAATTTGCAAATTTTTGACCAGGAGCTTTAGTTCTAGCCGGCTTTTGCTGCAACCACTAATTCCTCTTTTAAAAACCTATCACTTCAACCAAATGGAGTCGAGGGTCTTTCTTTCGTAACGACCTACTTTTGGCAAGCCTAACTCTCTGGTCTTCTTTCCATCTAGCTTGCAACTGTCCATACTGAAACCAAGTTTGAATTATCCTTTCTTCTTTTAATGCCTTTAAGGACTTTAACTGCAATATACCCTCTTCCATTTTAAGAAGCTCTTTATAGGTAATCACCTCTTGCTTTTGTTCTACACTTATATTCTCTATTGCATGTCTGGGTATTGCCCATATACGTATCTTATAATTTAACTTATATTGATACCTTCCAAACTCGTAACAAGGCATTCCTTAGTATATGGCTTTTAAAGGTCTTATCCACCTTTTTGTCATATAATAAGTAAGCATGCCAGCCATATAACAAATCATATCCTTCAATATTCAATATTCTTTCTTCTGTTGAATTAATCCAGTCACTAATAATTGTTAGGACAGCTGCTTCGTAGTATAATCTTAGATTAGGCATTTTAAGACCTCCTCTTTCACGTATATCTTGCATTATTTTTAACTTTATTCTCGGTCTTTTCCCTGCCCAGACAAAATTATTAATACCCTTCTGCCATTCCCTCAAATTTTCATCTTTCTTGAGTATTGGTATCATTTGAAACAAAAATAAAAACCTAGGTAAAACATTCATTTTTATTGCTGCTATTCTCCCCAACAGAGATAATTGTAATTTCCCCCAATTCTCCATCTCTTTCTTTTTTTTTTGCCATAGCAATTCATAATTATTTTTATATAATTTTACACTTGAGGCTGTAATATATACCCCTAAATATTTAACCTTTTTTACTATTTCAAATCCTGTTAGTCTTTCTAGTTCTTCTTTTTGCTTTACCGTCATATTTTTAGCTATTATCTTTGTTTTTTGTTTATTTATTTTAAATCCAGACATTTGACCATATTGGGTAATTATATCCAGTAAGCCTGTAACTGATTGTACTGGTTGGGTTAAAGTAACAACCAAGTCATCCGCAAATGCTCTTAATCTATAATCATGATGTCTAATTTTAATTCCCTTTATTTTATTTGACCCTCGTATTTTATTCAGTAATGGTTCCAAAGTTAAAATAAACAATAATGGTGATAAAGGGCATCCCTGTCTTGTTCTTTTTTCAATTTTAAAAGTTTCTGTTAAACCACCATTAATTATTATTTGTGCTGTTTGTCTCTGATATATTGCCCTAATATGTATTAAGGTTCCTCTCATATATGCTTTACTTGCATCCCAGACGATTTCCATAGGTGTACCTTTGTTCATATTCATAACAAAAAATTCTTTCATTTGTTTTTTACATTCTTTCACATTTTCCTCATATCTAAACAAATTTTCATTTAACCTCCAAGACCTTCTAGTTCCCTTTTCCTGCTCTAATTCCATCCACACCGGACTATGATCAGATAAAATTCTTGAACATATCTTCGTCTTCTTTACCCTAGAAAAGAAATAGTTAGTAATCAATATGAAATCAATCCTGGAAAGGGATTGATGTCTGTCAGAAAAAAAAGTAAAATCCTTTTCTTCCGGATTTTGTTCTCGCCAAATATCTCTCAACTGCATATCATCCATCATATCAAAAATAAATAAAAAAAAAAATGATTTGGGCAGTCTTACACGTTTTTGGATATTTTGAAGTAATCCTTTTTTGTCCTTTTAAGTGTCCAGTACTCCATTCCAATCACCCATTAATATACACGATTTATAATCCCATTGTATTATTTTGGTATGCAAAAACTTGTAGAATTTTTCTTGCTGTTGATTGGGAGCATGTACTCCAATTAAAAGTGTTTTCTTCCCCTCTATTAAAAGTTCAATTGTAATATATCTTCCTTGAGTATCTGCCTCAATTAATTTGGCTGTTAAATCTGTCCTTAGGTATATAACTATACCATTTTTCTTCTCTGGGGCAATCTTGAATTTATCAAGTATTTTTGATCTGTCACTCTAATATGTGTTTCTTGCAGACAAATTACATCATTTTTAAACTGTTTCAGATAATGAAATATTTTCTTTCTCTTTTGTGGTGAATTTAAACCATTGACATTCCAAGTCAAAAATTTAGTTGCCATTCTTGGCACCTTGAAGCTTTAAAAGGGCCAGATGAAGATCCCCCTGCACCTTTCTCTTCGGCCTTGCCCCCCCCCCACTACTTCTGTTTTTGTAGCTTCTTGAGCTTTCATTTGAGTTTGCTGTATCTTTAAATCTTGTTCTTTTTGCTTTGCTGCTGCACAGGTTTGCCTTTGTTCTTGTGGTTCTTCTCTTTTTTCTGCTACTTCCAAAGGTTGAACAGTTGCAATAAATCTTCTTCAATAAGCGAGGTCTCTCCTGCAGCTTGTGGCTGTTTACTTTCCTTCTGTCCCTATATCGCCAGCTCTTCTTTTCTTCTCCTCATTTCCTGAGATGGTTGGCATCCAGCCTTTAATACATTAGTATAAAAATCTCTTGACTTCCAAATTGTGTTAAGGCGATACCTTTCTCCCATATAATTCACCACCAGTCCAGCTGGAATATCCCATCTAAACTGAATCTGTTGATTTCTAAGTTCATCCACCAAGAAAGCAAACTCCTTTCTGCTTCTCAACATTTTGGGGGGAATTTCTTTCAGCACTAAAACCTCTTGTCCTGCAATTTGAAGTTTATTTTTATAGAAAACTTGTAAAATTTCATTTCGGGTCCTCCTCGTTGTAAAGTAAATCACAATGTCTTTTGGCAATTGATTCTGTCTGGCAAACCAGGAATTAACACAATATATTTTATCAATTTGCAATGAGAGATCTGCTTGTTGCTCCCCAGTTATCTTTGCAAAAGCCTCTGCAAAGATCTCTCTCAAATTCTCTCGATTGTGTTCTCTCAAACCTCTTACTCTCAGGGCAAATTCCATCGCTCTATACTGTAACATCACCACTTCATCGTCTGTCCTATCCACCTTGGTCTGAACTTCATCCATTTTATTTTCCAAATTCAACTGATTGAATTTCTTCTACTCTTTCATCCAACAATTCAATGTGTTTTGTCAGACCCTGAAATGCCATTACTACGTCTTCTCTTATTTCTTTATTCTGAATTTGTATAACTTCTTTAATTTCAACCATTTCTTCAGACACTCCCTTAATTTTCCCCTCTAAAAAAGAAGTTTGTTGCTTCAAAGCGTCCTGCAGAGATTCCTGTAGAACTTCTAAAGTCAATATTTGTGGGTTTAAAGTAGACAAAGATTGTAGTTTTGATGGTTGTGCTGGCAATCCTCCAGCACTTTTAAAGCCAGATTTTATTTGCTTAGAAGCCATTTTTAGCTTTCAATTTATACTTCCTACAGCAACCAAATCAATAAGTCCAAATATTTTAAAATCTTTTTTAAGTATTATAGTTTATTTAAAGTCCAAACTGTAGTCTTTCCACTTTAAATCTTTCTTTCTTTGTTGTAGAACCCAGTAATCTTAAACAGCCTCAGAAGCGCTAATGATGTTAACTATCATTTTCACTATCACTTTCACTTTCATGCCCAGTTACAGTTCAGGCGCCATTTTTGCTTTCGTTTTAAAAGTCTTAGAAGGAAGAAGTATAGACACAGAGTTAAAGTTCAGTACTTGCAGTTGCTAGGACTCCTGTTTTTGTTCTGCCTGCTTTAAGCTTATTTTGAATCAATGTTGATTGCAGGGGTGGTTGCGGCGTCTTGTTCTGCTTAAAGCAGAAAAGCCTCAGATTCGGAGCTCAGTCGAACTACCAGGGAGCTCTCACTCTCCAAGCCCCAGAATTACTCCTAGGGCTTTTGGGGAGCTCTACCTTTGTCCGGCTGCTCGCCTTCCTCTCTTCTCCCGAGGGGAAGGTTTCCAAGCCGCCAGACAGCTGATTTGTGCTGTATTGGCGGTTTTAATGAAATCGCGGGGCTGACGGTCTGAAAGGAGTGTCTGTCAGCGCCTGTGGTGCCACCGGAAGTTCCGGGTTTTAATTGTTTTAATGGTTTAACTTTTAATGTTTTATATATGGTTTTTAAATGCATTGTAAGCCGCCTTGAGTCTTCGGAGAAAGGCAGCATACAAGTTGAACAAATAAATAAACAATATGTGCAGTATATCTGCCAGCATCCTCTTTCTCTACATGGCTGAAATGTAATTCCCTGCAGTCCTTGGAGACATTCAGACTATTCGCAAAGTCACAGCGAGGAATTTGGAGGTGACATGGCTCTGTAAAGTTCACTTCAGCATTACTGCGGCCTAGCGTGCTGCCCATCCCCATCCCTGGGCTTGCCTGGCTGGCTAAGCCGCCCCAGCTCCATTCCAGGAGGGCCTAGCTAACTAACCTTCCCGCCAGCCTTCAGCTTGCTTACCCAGTTCACTCTCGAACCAAATCCCAAGCAGCTGGTAGCAGGCCCGCCTGCCTTGCTTCACCTGCAATCCCATGGCTGCATCTGCATCCATCTCATCAGTGAGCAACTGAATCTGCCTGCCTGCCTTGTGCCTTCAATTGGGTATGTAAGTGGCCTTTTTTTTAATGCTTTAAAAAAAATAGTATGTTTCTGCCTGCCTTCCAGCAGGTGGCGCCAGGTTGGCAGTGCCCATCTCACTTTTTCCTGTGCAGCCCATCACCTCTCTGTGTCCGTGAGCTTGCAGGAGGTGTAGGCGCAGGACTGTAGGTTTCCTTGGCTATTTCTTTGGAGAAGCACCCCGTTGCTGGCATCTGCTTGGATAACGAAGGGTTGTTCGGGGTCAGGATTCTGACCAGTTCCTTTGCAAACAGTTTTCTTTCAGTGTTTCAAATGCCTTTTATTTATTTATTGTTCAAATTTATATACCGCCCTTCTCCCGAAGGGCTCAGGGCAGTGAACAACCGAAGATAAAAATACATAGAATACAAAATTTAAAAATAGTTTCAAACGAATTAAATAGTATTGGCCCACGACAATTAAAACACCCCCAATTTTGGCAGGTAAGGTCCCACTGTAAGGGTTTCATCCCTTGGCCCCAGTGGTGAAATCTAAAATTTGTTACTACCGGTTCTGTAGGCGTGGCTTGGTGGGGGGAGGTAATGTGACTGGGTGGGCGTGGCCAATTTTTTTTACTTTTAAAACCATTTTTTACATGTAAACCATGTAAAAAAATGCTTTCAAAAGGCTCTGATGATCCCAGCTGAGGTGCTTGATCGTCAGAGACCCTCTGCCAATCAGGCAACTCAGCTGGAATCGTCAGAGCTTGGATCGTCAGAGGCATTTAAAAGAAAAAAAGCCTTTGATGATCGCGTGGCTCAGCTGGGGATGGGGGGCGGGGGCAGGGATTTTTGCTACCAGTTCTCCGAACTGCCCACCGCCATCGCTACCTACTCGCCCAAGCCAGTCCGAAACCGGGAGCATTTCACTCCTGCTTGGCCCCCTGTCTTAAGGAGGCCCATCATGGGTTTGTCAATCTTCGCGGAGGAGGGGATGAATTGCCTGTAGAAATTTGCAAACCCTAGGATGCTTTGTAGCTGTCTGTGGGTGCGAGGGGATTGCCAGCCTAGGACGGCTTGTACTTTGGCTGGGTCCATCTCTATGCCCTCATTTGACACTCGGTTGCCCAGGTAGTCTAGCCATGCATGGTGAAATTTGCATTTTGACAGCTTGACATACCAGTTGGCTGCCAGAAGTTTTTCCAGTACCTGACGGACTAGGGGTATGTGTCTAGGGCAGTGATGGCTAACCTTTTTGCCATCGCATGCTAGGAGGGGGGGGCAGGGGAGGGTCGCACGTGCATGCGCAATCCCCTCCCCCCCGCTCCTGGCACATGATGGCCTGGTAGGCCAGTTTTTCTTTCTTACCTGGTTCCAGATCCTCTCTGTGTATCTGGGAAGGGCGAAAACAGCCATTCCCACTCCCTTGGAGGCCCTACGGAGGCTGAAAGGGCCCATTTCCCAACTCCCGGTGGGACAGGAAGTGACATTTTTTGCTGTCCCCAGCCTCCAGAACCTCTCTAGGAGTCTCTAGGAGCCTCTCTAGGAGTCTCTGGAGGCTGGGGACAGGAAAAAAAAACGTCATTTCCTGTCCCACCGGGAGTTGGGAAATGGGCCCTTTCAGCCTCCGTAGGGCCTCCAAGGGGGTGGGAAAGGCTGTTTTTGCCCTTCCCAGATAAATAGAGAGGATCTGGAGCCAGGTAAGAAAGAAAAACGGGCCTTCCCCACCCCCCCAGGCCTTCCAGAGGCAGGAAACAGCTTGTTTCCCTACTTCTGGTGGGCCCAGAAGGCCCGAAAATCAGCTGGCCGGTGCGCGCGTGCACCCCAGAGCTGAGTTGGCGTGCCCACTAATATGGCTCCGCGTGCCACCTGTGGCACGCGTGCCATAGGTTCACCATCACGGGTCTAGGGGTAATAGTCTACACCGAGACTATTCATGGTCTTGGTGTAGATGAGGCTATCATTTGTATAGGACCCCTGTATAGAGGTGCTCGTGTAGCACCTCGTTTATTAACTGCATGAACACACTGGGGGGCCCTGCAGTCCGTAAGGCATCACTTTGAATTGGAAGCTCCCGAGGGGGCAGTTGAATGCTTTTTTCCATTCATCTCCCTCCCTGATGCGTACTCGGTAATATGCTTCCCTGAGGTCTAATTTGGTAAAGACTTTTCCTTTGGCTAGGTGAGCTAGCATGTCCTTCACGAGAGGGTGGGGGTATAGGTTGTGTACACACATGCAGTTTATTGCGGGAGGAGGACGGAGAGAAAGCTGAATCAAAATCATAATTATTGTCACAATCACTGAATTTCCAGTTAGTGCCTACATCACTTAGTGAGTTGCAGTCCCAATTGTGATCTCTAAACAAGGACTACCTGTACAATAGAAATGTTTAATATTTCCTGTTGATATAAAAAGTTGGTGTGAATTATTCCATGTTAGCAATCACACATGCTATTAAAATATTATTGCAATAATACAAAGTATATCTTACTTTTTACAGAATAACTTAATGCAATTAGTTTTGCAATGGTACTTTTTGTATCATTTGAGAAGTTTTGGATGTTCACAATGTAGGTTAAAGTAAAATTATAACTATATATTCATGTAATGATTATAAAATGAACACTGTACTAAAACAGCTATAATAAATATAGCTCATAAACTATAAAATCAATCAATGTCTGTAGTTACTGGGGAATAAGGCAATTTTGATTTGGTTGTTAAAGGGACAATGATGGAAAATCTAGGTTTCTGTCCTTAGGAGGCATATAATGGCTGAAATGATGCAGTCACTGTTATTGATTTACTACCAGCCACTTTGAAGTTTTCATTAATTCAGTATAATTAGAGAAATAAAAATTATATTTTTCTCCAAAGTTACTGATATTCCAATCCAGACAGAATTCAAGATACTATGAGATAATTGCATATTGATATGACAAACCTGGGAGAAATCTTTGATGGGAACATATAACATTAATGTTTAGTAGTCTAATACAATAACATCAATAACATGTTTATTGATAGATGTGAAACATTAATCTATTTAATAAGCATGAATTGCATGAATTGCAATCTTGTAGGGAGAAGGAGACTGTGTTTCCCATTCATGCTACCTGCTGTACTATTCGAAATATATACAGGTAGTCCTCAACTTACAACCATAATTATGCCCCAAATTTTTGTTGCTAAGCGAGAGTTGTTAAGTGAATTTTGCTTCATTTTACCACTTTTCTTGCCACCATTGCTGAGTTGCTGAGATGAACAATCAACCCATGGAACAGAAGTTGCCTTCGGAAGTTGTGCAAGCTTCATCACTGGAAGCTTTTAAGAAGAGACTGGACTGCCACCTGTCAGAAACTGTGTAAAGTCTCCTGCTTGGATGGGGGTTGGACTAGATGACCTACAAGGTTCCTTCTAACTCTGTTAATCTGTAAAGGATATTGAGATTCTTTAAAAAGTGCAGAGAAGAGCAACCAGGATGATTTGGGGACTGGAGGCTAAAATATATGATGAACGATTGCAGGAACTGGGCCTGGCTGGTCTAGTGAAGAGAAGGACCAGGGGAGACAGGAGAGCATCTTCCAGTATTTGAGGGGCTGCCCCAGAGAGGAGGGTGTCAAGCTATTTTTCAAAGGACCCGAAGGCCAGACAAGGAATAATGGATGGAAACTGAACAAGGAGAGATTCAACATAGAAATAAGGAGAAATTTTCTGACTGTGAGAACATTCAACCAATGGAACAGAAGTTGTGGGAGCTTCATCACTGGAGGCTTTCAAGAAGAGACTGGACTGCCATTTGTCAGAAATGGTATAGGGGCTCCTGCTTGGGTGTGGGATTGGACTAGATGACCTCCAAGGTCCCTTCCAACCGTTTATCAGTTGTTAAAATCACTCAATCAATAAACTGTTGCAAGAGTTCTTTCACACAATTTTGCAGTTGCAATTTCTCTTCCACCGAAGAGGCAGTCCTCGATACTACCACCATGAAAGTGTCAAAGAGAGGCTGTAGCGCTTTGAATATAGTAAAGACCTTCATTAGAATATTATGCAAATTAACCAGACTATTTATATTTTGCAGAAATTAGACTTTGCCTCACTATACTTCTTCTTGAAATGCAAGTCGCTGACATGTCATCCAAAAGCATTATCAGCTTGTGGTTATCAGTCATTATCTTAAGATCTGGTAAGTTGTGTTTCTCTAGCTTTATAGAATTTATAGAATACTGAATTGTATTTCTAGCTTTAGAAGAATTTCAGAAGAAATTTTAGAAGGAATTTCAAACCAGGACTGAAATTGGGGCTCAAAATATGGTTTGCTTCCTTGAGTCCAGTCAGGATCTTTACTGGAATAGATATAAAACTCTGGAGGAATTTTGCTTTCCACCCAAAAGAGCTGAATTGGAGAAGAACTTCAAAAAAAAAAAAAAAAGCAGCTAAGATTGAAAATTACCTACAAACTCTGTAATTTCCTGTTTTTCTTTACAAAACCTGAGTCATATAAAGACAATTATATGTTACAGGTGGATTTCATATGTTACTCAATAGCACAGCCTAAAAATCAACAGTGCTAAAGACCCAATTTCTAATAATAATGCAACTCCATAGCATGTAAATAAAAATGTCAAACTCCAGTATAATTTTCTGTTGATTCAATTTCTTGTGATGAAATGATATTTCGTTTACTGTGTTTCATACTGATTTATAAATCTGCTGATTTATAAGGACAGGTGATAAATTTATTAATAATTACACAAAGGGGATATAGAGAATATTCATAAGTGAGAGCTGAACCTGGTGCTCTCTGAGTTTGGTAATTTTCTTGCAGATATTTTATGACCCAACTAAGTAACATCATCAGTGCTGGAAGGAAGTGGGGTTTGTGGAACGGAGGAAAAGGAGGAGTAAGAGGAAGGGCAGCTGTGGGGTTCTTGGTGCTCTGAGTTTGGTGGGGTTTTTTGCAGACATTTTATGACCAAACTAGGGAATATCAAGCAGAGCAGAGCAAGAAAATAGTCAAGGGAGGGAGGGAGGATACAGAGAAGAGTAGTTACGTCAGTGTTGGTGGACTTCTCCTCTTTTGGGATGATTGACTGACATGAGAACTGGGACAAATGAATTTGGCTTTATAGTGAGGTCTGTGGAGATATAAAATTTTGGTACATTCCAACGATTCTCTCTCTGCCTAACTATTTTTTTTTATTTTGATTGATGAAGTTACTTGAATGAGTAATGACACTTCTCAGATTAACAAAATTGATTCTCTTCAATTAAACACCAACAAAGGAGACTCCAGTGGCTCATTCAATTCAAATATATTTCCTGATGTCAATTTCTTCCTTGCTTCTTGTCATGTCTTTGGAACAATTTTGGAAAACCTCCCAGTCCCGTAAACAAAAGCCTTTCAGACTGTTCAAAATGATTCTGTTTCATAAATTTCAATGTCTTTGCATAATTTTCCTGTTCCAATATATTCAATTTATGTTTAGCTGCTATCCATTTACCTTTAATTTGCTCATCTCCCCGTTTGTCTTGTAATTTTTCTTCCCAATTTTTGATCTCTTCCTTTTTCCTATATTCTTTTTCCCTTTTGCATTGTAAGCTATAGTTAATCCTCTTGCATATGCTTTCATTGTGTCCCACAGGTTCTGAAGAGAGGTGTGATCTTTTGTATTATCTCTAAAAAATCATTCTAATTCCTTTTTCATTTGCTCTATATATCCCTTTTCCTTCAGTATCTGTGGGCTCAACGTCCATCTACTCTTTCCTTGGTTGTCCTTTCCATATCAACATTACAGGGTTATGATCTGCCCAGTTATTTGCCATTATTTCTACTGTTTCTGTTTCTTGCATAAGTGTCTTGGTTACCCAAACCATGTCTATTCTGGACCAGGACTTATGGGGGTTAGAATAATATGTGAATTTCTTTACCTCGGAATTATAAAATCTGCAACCATCTATTAAATTCACTTCTTGTACTAAATCCATAAAAGTTGTAGGCAGTACATTTTTCTTTTTTTTATTACTCTGATCACTGCTATAATCCTTTTTACATCTACAATTGCGTTGAAATCGCCAATCAAACATATATTCCCTATTTTTTCTTCTATTATCTTTTGATGTACTTTTTTTTGTAAAATTCTAATTGTCCACTGTTCGGCGCATAGATAACCACCAATAACATACTTTTATATTTAAATTTTACTTCTATCATCAATATTCTTCCTACTGAATCTGCATATCTCAATTTACACTCTATTCCTTCTCTAATGTACACCACTATTCCTCTTTTCTTTTCTTCCGCTAGTGTTACAAATGATTCCCCTAATTTTTTACATAATAAGTATTTTTCATCTTGTTTTCTTATGTGTACCTCTTGAAGGCACACAATATCCATTTTTTGTTTTATCACTTTTCTAAAAATTTGATTTCGTTTAGCTGGAGAATTGAGAGCATTTACATTTAATGATAAGATTTTAAAATTTTGTTCCATTCCTTTGTGGTTCTACTATGCGATATTTCCTATTACTTCCTGTCCTTTCTCTTAGCTCTTCTTTTCACTCCTTCTTCCTCTTGAGGTTCCCCTTCTTCCTCTTTATCTCCTTCCTCTAGTAGTTTTTCTCGCTCTTCCTGTTTTTGTGTCCTTTAAGTCCTCCGTTCCGGTTCCTCCCTGTTACTATTTGCTCCTTCTATGCCCATCATTTGGTCATGCAGGTTCTGTGCTCTGTGCTGTGAATCCACTTTTATTTTTTTCCCTTGCCACGACACCACCATTCCTTCCGGTATTATCCATCTAAATGGTATATGCCGTTTATTTAATAATGTGGCTAGGAACCAATATTCTTTTCTTAGTTCTCTTATTCTCTTAGGTACTTGCTTTAGCGTAATTATTTCTTTGCCTTTATAAAACATGGGTTCATTTTTTGTCATTTTATAAACAATGTCTCTTATTTGGAGGTGGGGGTGGAGGTGGGGATACAGTACAGCCTCGATTAATAGGACTAAAAACCCAATGTCAGACCAAGCTGTAATAATAATGCAAATCCAGAGCATGTAAATAAAAATATCAATCTCTGCTATAATTTTCTGTTGATGTAATTTTTTGTTGCAGTGAATGAAACAATACTTCTGTCACTGTTTTTCAAAGCAAAATCCTGCTGATTTATAAAGACAGGCAATGAGTATTTCAATAATTGTACAGAGATATAGAGAATATTCATAAGTCAGGACTGAAGTGTGGGATCCTTGGTGCTCTCTGAGCTTGGTTGAGCCATGGTGGTGGTTAACAGAGTTAGCCTGCAATACTGCTTTCAAACCAGTATTGCAGGCTAACTCTGTTAACACTGTCAGGAGTTCAATTCCTGTGCTAATTGTACAGGTGATTGTTGATGTGATTTAGCTTCACCTGCTGCTTCCTGTCCGATAGAAAGCTTGTGATCCACTTACAAGGTCAGACACTGAATCAGTTTAATTAGAAGAATATCTGGAATGGTGGTGCTCAATGCTGAGCTGAAGTCTACAAAGAGGACCCTTGCATAGGTCTTTGGAGATTCAAGATGTTGTAGGATTTGCTCGATAGGCAAATTGCAAGGGGTCTAACAGAAGATCTGTGATGGTCTTCAAGTGGGCCAGCACGAGCCTTTCAAACGTTTTCATAATTATGGATGTCAGAGCAACTGGTCTGAAGTCATTCAGTTCCTTGATGGAGGGTTTCTTCGGTACTGGGATGATAGTAGAGCATTTGAAGCAAGAAAGAGCACAACACATCTCTAGTGATTTATTAAAGATATGAGTGAAGATGGGGGGCAATGCATCAACAGTCCTCTATCCTGGAGCCATTTAGTCTTTCTTCACAAAGGTTTCCTGGGAATCTGAGGGTCAGAAATGAGATTCTTGGAAAGTCATGTGGTCCAACTTTGAACGTTTTCTGTGGCCCTGCAGGAGTTTGTGGAAGAGAAGAACTGTATAGTGATCTGGGGTACTCTGTCACTTTCCGATTGATGAAACCTCCACCCTATCAAAATATTTACTGGAGTAAAGGTATCGGCAAAAACTCCATAAATATTGCTGTGGTGAACTTTCGGGAACCATGTCGTCTCCAGCGCTCCCACGCAGCCTATAAAAACCGATTGTGGGTCTCTAAGGACTGCCAAAAACTAGTTCTCATGAATCTAAAGAAAGAGGATGCTGGCACATACACGGCAGACATTGTTTTACAAAACACAACTGCAAAGGAGTCCTTTAACCTGCAGGTGCGTAGTAAGTATCCCAGCCATGGCAGCAAATTCTTGGCCTCCCTCCTTTGCCCAGGCTGATGTGGAAGGGTGGGGGGCTTTTCTTTTGAGGGGTGATCTTTAGGTATCCAGTTTCTGCAGAGATGAACTTTTTGGAGGGAGCCCAGAGCTGAATGTTGGATAGCTCTTTGTCCATTTTTTGCAATGCAAATTATTTCAAGATGTTTTGATCAGGCCGAGCCTTGCTTATGTTCCCCCGCCCCTCCACAAATCTACCATTTTGCTCCCTGTCCCACCCTGCCCACCATCTTCCACACCAGGAGATTTGGTTCGGCTGAGGACTTGCACTTCTACGATGGGTCAGAAATGGAGTTCAAGCCGTGTCCTGCATGCTCTTCCCTCTGGAAGTGGGACCATGGGGATCCGTCACAGCTCCCTCCAGGCTTCCCTCCCACAGGGGCATAGGCTGCATTGGCCAGACCATGTGGGTTCCCAGACGGGGTAGCAGGGAGTGGCTGGTGTGCTTTGAAACTGGGATCTCCAGAGAGGCAGTTTAGGAGTCTGTCTGTGGATCTGGTGGGACTGGTTGGAACCTCAAAGACTTTGGGGGAAGAGTCAGGGGGTCCCTGAGGGTCCCTGAGCCTGGAAGGTTATCCTCGTGCCCTCAATCCCTGGTTTGGTGTAAGGAGGGCTTGCTGGAAGGCAGAGGGTGGGGTGTGGGGTGCCTGCCCTCCTGTATCATGGTGGCCATAATGTGTCATTATGATGTGAGAGGGGGGATTGTTGTGGTGTTGTTACTTGTGACAGAAATGGATGAGACGTATTTTCCTTGCTCTAATCTAAGCAAATCTATGGATTGACTCATGTCGTTGCTGCTTCTCCTTCCTCTCTGGCCTCACTGTGATTTTGTGGTCTCTCACAATGTGATGTGTCTCTCCATCTCCTGCTCAGGAAAGTTGCCAGACTCTGAGTTACGACTGACCTGCATTTCCAAGGGGGCTGGAAATGGAACCTGGCAGCTGATTTGCTCTCAAGAGACCTGGAAAGGTGAGGTGAACTTCAGATGGATCTCAGATTTCTATGCCACGGATGAAACCTTAGGGAGTTCTGTGATGGAGCTCACCTCCCAAGACCTTGAACTAATAGTCACCTGCGAGGGAGAAAGCAAGGATAGCATAGCATCCAGGACAGTCACCTTAAAGGAAGTTTGTGCTGGTAAGTTTTTCTCTCCATGAAAGAGACTTTTGAATCAAAAGGAGCCTCATTGCGACCACTTCTCCTCCTATGACCGGAGCCTAGTGGATTGGTCCACTTCCTTAGGCACAGGTTGACCACTGAGTGGGACTGTTTCCATTGCTTTATATATTTAACCACTCATGATCCAAATTTGTGTTTCCTGACCACAGCAGAAGTCCCCTCTGGGCATCTTGAAGTTGCAAATTACCCCTTTGCCCTTCCTTCCAGCAATTCTTAAATTTCCCCTTCAGATTCCTGATTGATCTCTGTTCATGTCTGGGATTGGAGGGTCTCCTGGCCAAGCTTCCCCTCTTCTCCTTTCCTGTGTTGATTGTTGTGATTATCTTAGATTCACACAAGGGTCTTCTGACCGGGAAGGAACAGCCTTTTATATGATCTCTTTCATGTTCACACACTCCCCCCTCTCAAAGGGGGCCATTCCCCATTCAGAGTCTGCCCTGATCTCCATTCTACATGTTTCCCCTGGCTAGTATCACCTTTGCAAACTGCACTCAATGAGGCAATGGGAAAAAGGGGTTTGAACAGAGCCTCTGGGTCAGTCTCTGCCTGACACAGGAAGGTCACCCTTGCCTCCAAAGCCAAATTCCCCCCTTGATTTCTGGACACCTCCAGTTGAGCTGGCAGCAGGACAGAGGCAGCTGAGAATTGGGATGAAAAGGGGCCACACACATTCAACAAACAGTGTTTGTCTCCAGAGAGTTATGCTATAACACACACACACACACACACACACACACACACACACACCGAGGGGCTTTAGGGCTGTCTTACCCCCACAGTGTTTGTCTCCAGAGGGCAAGTCATCTATGTACTAAGTTTGGTTGGAATTGCTCAAGGCATTCCAGAGTTATGCTTGAACATACATACATACATACATACATACATACATACATACATACATACATCCTTATATATATAGGTAGAGAGGGATAACATGGAGAATTGCAGGATCTGAACTCCCCACGCAGAAACATTAGGTTAAAAGTCACTTTTCAAAAACCCTCCCAATTGTCTGGTGCAGTGGGAGCCAATCCCAAGATGTGAAGATGTTGTGGGAACTCCGAGCTGAGAAGGTGGTAAGAAGTTGTTTCAGGCACAGCAGTCTGGCTCCTCTGGAATTGAGATGAAACAGATGGTCCCAGGCTCATCCCTCCCCCCACCCATTCCCAGGAGCAAGGTAAAAGACACATCACAGAACTTCCCTCCAAGCGCCCCACCCTTCCCTCCAGAATGGCAGTGTCCCTCCAGTATATGAACAAATGTATTGTAGTAAAGAATAGAGAGGACTCTTTTACACACACACACACACACACACACACACAAACACACACACACACACACACATCTGGGTGCCAAATCGCAGGGATGTATGTGAGACTCAAAAGGGTTGAGGCAGTACTCCAAACTCTCATTGTGTGACATGTAACTGGAGAGGATTATCAAGGTCTGGATGGGAAGGATCAGGCTCAGGCTCAGTCCTAGCAAGTCTGAGTGACAGTAGATTCAGGGATCTTGTTTCCATGGGGTCACACTTCCCTAACCTCTGTGTCATTCAGGGGTCCTTATGGACTCTTGGCTTGTGTTGAGCTGTGCCCAGGAGGGCTTAGCATACATCCATCTCATGTGACAATCACACTAATTCCTGCCACTGTCACACATGCTGATCCAACTTGTGTTGGGACAAGCCTTTGAAGACCGTGCAAGAGCTTCAGCTGATCCACTGGGGGTCAGCACAAGTAACTGTCGGTACAGATTGGTGCACCCTGGTAACACCTGCTCTGGTTGCTTGACGGAGTCTGGGTGCGTGTCAAGACTGACTTATACTTCCACCTATATTCTGCTTTGCTTGCAGCTTGACAAAGAAAAGGGAGGGGGTGGAATGGAATGCAAAGGTAGGGGGAATGGCATCCCATGAGACGCTGCTCCCACCCCAAGCAGATGTCCCAGTGCGGTTGCCTGGTTCCCATAACAAAATGCACAGGAGTTATTGGTGGATGTAATGGACCGTGGGTGGCCGGTGGGAAAAGTGGGGGATGACCTATGCTCGCTTTTGCATGGGAAGCCCAGAGCTGATTTCACTTCTTCCGTGCCAATGTGGTTTATTCCGTAAAGTTTTATATTCTTGGTAAAATAATGTTGCGGGAATTTCTTTTTTTGGCTTTGCCAAGTGGATGTCAGTGTTCCAGAAAGCTTCCACGCTGCCACTGGACAGTTGACATCAAACCAGCTCTCCAAATAGCAGCCCACTTGGACCCCACCAGGAGGTTGGCAGTTTCAAGATTTTGGCACCAACAAAGAAATGGAAGGGTGGGAGAAGCCAAGGGAAGACTCCTCTCAAGAGACCCCAGTGGCAGCCAAGCCGAAGGCCCAAACAGAGGGCTGAGAAGCTGGAGCAAGAGCCCGTGCTCCAGAGGGAGAGAGTGACGGAAGAATCAGCGAGCCCCAGCAGAAGCAGAGGATCAACCTGTCCCCCCTGGAGTCACAGTGATCTGGGGGAGCAAGTGGAAGGCTGGGCGAGCAGCCAAATGGAAGTTTGGAGACAGATTTATTTATTTATTTATTGGTTGGTTCGATTGATATGCCGCCCTTCTCCGGAGACTCAGGGGCGGCTTACAATGCGTTAAGCAATAGCCTTCATACTTTTGTATAGACCTGCTTAGTAGGGCTTTTGCCCCCCCCCTAAGCGGTGTTCTTTTTTATACAAAGTCAGCTTATTGCCCCCACAATCCGGGTCCTCATTTTACCTACCTCGAAAGGATGGAAGGCTGAGTCAACCTTGAGCCTGGTGAGATTTGAACTCGCAGTAATTGCAGGCAGCTGGTGTTACTTAACAGCACTTTAGTCTGCTGTGCCCCCAAGGCTCTTGTTATGATGAATGGTTCCAGAGACATTAAGATGACCTGTTGAGAAAGGAGGGTTTGGCGTGGAAGGGGAGTAAAATCTACATCCCAGCCAGCCAGAATGATATGTCCCATTCCAGGGGCTGCTTATCTGCCTGGGCCTAGTGCTTCTTCTGCTGCAAATGCAGACAAGCACCTCCATTCTCTGGGGCCTCCTGAAAGGATTAACAGGGGCTGTTACTCTTTTTCAGGACAGACCAAGAACCCTTCAAGGCTGCATCTCTGGGCCCTGCTGTGCCTTAGCAAAGTGGGAAATCTTCTCCTTCTTGGCTGTTTGGGGCTTCTTCTGGTGGTGAAATCCAGAAAAGGTACCATTTTAAAGAAGCCCTCCTGTGAAAACCAACTTTTCCTTTTCCCTCCTCCCTCTCTCCCCTTCCTTCTCCCTTTCCCTTCCCTTCCCTTTGCTTTCTAGACCTCCTGGTCCATCCTGTCTACTAAAGCTCAACCTCTACTTTGCTTTCTACTTAGCAGCTGGAGGAAGGAGGATGCTGGTCCGATTCCTGCCAGCCTCCCAGAGGAGACCACAACCACCTGCAAGACATCCCAGCTCCATGTCAAACCCAACTGATGGATGCGACTGATGAACCTTCCCCAGTTCCTTCGCTTCAGATGTCCGTGGTCTTCTTTGATGGCTTTCAGGAGGGTTCTTTTGGACAAGGGTGCTTGCTTCCATGGGCAATTCACTGAAGATGATTATCAGTTTGGCTATTGGGGGGAGGGCTCAAAAGGTGGCCACGGGGCTAGTCCATGTCACTCTGTGTGGCCACTCCCTTCTTTCCTTTCCCACATCCCAATTGCCCCAGAAACTGCCTCATCTGCCCTCCCCCCCATCACAAATAAAATCCACTTTTGCTGCTTGTTTCTTTGTTTAATATTCAGGAGTATTCCCTGTTCCTTTCCCCACCACACCGTTGTGAGGGAAGCTGAGGGAGCTTCCACAGCTAAAGATCATGCTGGGGCCTCAGGGAGCCTTCCCTATTCTCTCTGGGTGTGTGAGGGGGTGCTACCCTGGTTTTCTTGCCCTCCATCTTTCCGTCTCAGTCCCGACTCCCTATTTTCAAACCCACCCTTTGTTTCAGTCATGGGGCTTACCCATTTCCACAGGGGACCTCAGCCCCTCAGGGACCTCCTTTCTTCCCTGGCTCCATCCAGATGAATTTCCTGAGGGGGAATGGCTGGGGGCCCCTGGATTGATCCAAGAGGTGGCAAAACACTTCTGACAAATAAGTCTCGTGTTAGGTGTTTTGTGCCAGCCATGGTGGTTTCTTAAAAGGCCACCAGGTGGGAGCAAAGAGGCACCCATTGGGGAGAATTAATGCCCCCCTGGCCCCCTCACACATCTTGGTAAGGGAGGGGAGAGGGGCCCCTATAAGAACCCCTGCACAGGGTCTGCTCTTTGGCTCTTGTTCTAACTTCCTACAGGACTCAGTCCAGGCATGGATGCCTCCATGCCAGGGAACTCATTTTACTCTACTTTACTTCTACATAAAGATTCAACTTGATTGCATCCTTGCATGCTGCCTTTTCTTGGAAAAGCCCTCAATGAACCATTGATCTTCATGAGATCCCTCACAAAGTGGTAGCAGAGGATGGTTTGAGGCAATGCTTCCAAGCCAGCAGAAGCAAGATGCCTGGAGGTTCCAGCAAGAACCCCCAAGAGATGGATGGCAGGAGATCCCCGATTGTGACTAGAAGTCTTCAGTCAAGAATGGCAGCCTTGCGGGGACTTCCGGTTTCCCTGTCTTCGGCGACGGCGGCGCCTTTTGAAGCTCCGCCAGCCCCGCCGCTCGTAGAGCCGCTCCGAGACGAAGAAGCGGCTCAAAAACTTCCAAATCCGTAGGATTGAGGAAGAAGAGATCGCAGGGCACAGGTCGAGCCCCTGCAACCCCCAGGGAAGTTTCTGGGGAGAGAACAGGCGTGGCTCCCTCCCAACCTGCTGAAACTCCGGGCGACGTGGGACGATTCTGCTTTCGCAGAACAAGCCGGCTGCAGGAAACTTAAAGCAAAAATAACCAGCTTTAATAAACAGCGAAATTACCTGAATCCTGAAACTTGGAAATGCAAGTATTAGCGCTTTGTTGACTTTTTAAACTGAGAAAAATGCGAATGAGTGAAAGTGCTTTGAAAAAACATGGCGCTCAGCCTTAGAGTTAACGAGCCAGCGAGTGTGGATTGGTGAAGTTATCTTGTTTTGTTACAAAGTTTCCAAGTTGCTACAAAGTTGCCTTGTTTGTAATAAGAGAAACAAGTGGAAAATTTCTCCCTTTTCAATACTTGACTTTGCTTTACTTCAACCTTTATTTGATCAAATCTGGGGGACTTTTTTAGAAGTCTTTGTACAGGAGGGAAAGGAAAAGGAACTTCCCTCTTTAGAAAAACTAGATCACGTGGCAGGATGGCTTCAAAGAAGCAGGAAGGGAAGGCAACGGGGGGGGGGATCCCCCACACACAAACATGAAACGCAGCTTCCCCCTGCTCAACAGCTACAGACTCAGAAAAAAGAATTTGATGTGGGAGATTTAAAAGAATTTATTTCTAGAACTTTGGATGACAAATTTCAAAAATCTCAACAGGAGATAGATGATAAACTTCAAAAATCACATCAGGAGTTTATGCAGGAAATTAATGAAGTTAAAGATATGGTGAAACAGAATCAAAACAAGGTGACCAAAAAAATATCAGAAGTGGCATCTGGCCTGGCAGAATTTATTGGGAAAGTTGATTTTAAAGTTGAAGAACTTAAATCAGAAGTTAATGTTAAGATGAAAGACAATGATTATAAAATTGCTGATCTTGACAATAAAATGCAAAGAGTTGAAAACGAGATTGTCATGATACAATTCAGGGCAATGGAGTTTGCTATACGGCTTCGAGGAATTCGAGAGGAGGAAAGACAGGATTTGAGACAAGTTTGTTCTGAGGCCCTGGCTAAGATTTTACAAGTTAATCCAGATGTGGTTTTTCACAAAATAGACAAAATTTACAGAGTGAACTCTTGGGTGGCCAGACAAAGACAATTACCTAGAGATGTGGTCATATATTTTACAGATAGAGAAATAAGAAACGATATCCTGCAAAAATCCTTTTACACTTCTGTACAAGTGGGGGGCTCACGAATTGGAATTTATAAAGAATTGCCTCCTAAAATGCTGAAAGCTAGAAAAGAATTTGGCTTTCTTGTTAAGGAATTGCAAAATTTACAGATACCTTTCCGGTGGGACGCACCAGTTGGCATAATTTTCAGATACAAGGGAGAAAGATACCATTTGAATACCGTGGAGAAGGCACAGCACTTCTACACTACTATTCTTAAGGAAAGAACACCATCTCCACGTACATCTACAGTTTTGGAGATTAAAGAGAGTGAAGAGAAGCAACCTGAACGAGAACTGCAAGAACAGTCTAAGCAGGAATTAGAAGAAGTGCAAGGTGCAGAAGGAGGTTTTCTGGATGAGCCCCTGCTGGAATCTTCTCCAATCTTGGACCCGGTTCGGATGATTGAAGTTAAGGATCAACGTATAACTCGAGCTCAATCTAAGTTACTTAAACAAAAGCAACAACAACAACAGGAAAGACAAGACAAGGAGGCAGATAAGAGTACTGCACAAGAGACTGGAGCTATGGGAGGAGCAAGATCGAAGCTTTCGGATGACCTTCAATTATTTTGCTCTTTGCTCCAGAAAGAGGCTGATGATGTTTAAGTGTTTATCCTGGAATGTTAATGGGTTGAACTCAGCACAGAAAAGGAAGAAATTATTTACATATCTGAAACAATTTAATAATGATATAATTTGTTTACAAGAAACGCATATCACAACTCAAGATCAAAAATATTTGATAAACTCCAAACTAGGAACACATTTTATATCTTCAACTTCGCAAAAAAAGAATGGTGTGGTTATTTATGTAAATAAAAAGTTAACAGCTAAAGTTATAGAAACAGATGAAGATGGTAGGTTTGTAGCAATTGAATTGTCTACAGCAAATGGCCAAATTCTTCTGATTGGGATTTATGCTCCCAATCAACAACAGGACTATTTCTATAAGATGTTACATACTAAAATATTGCAATGGGATTACAGATCTATTTTAATTATGGGAGACTGGAATGGAGTAATCGACTCTAAATTAGATAAAAAGAGCTTGGCAAAGTCTAGAATCAGATTACTACAGACCTTTTTTGACATGAAAGAAGATATTGAACTAAAAGATGTTTGGAGAATACATAATCCAAAAGAATTGGACTATACTTTTTTTTCTGACAGACACAGATCCTTCTCTAGGATTGACTTTATTTTGTTGACAGATGATTTACTTGTTAAGACAAAAAGAACAAAGATTTTTCCAAGAACTTTGACTGACCATAGCCCAGTATGGATAGAAATTGAGATGGACAAGGTTGAGAGACGTTCTTGGAGATTAAATGAGAATTTGTTTAGATATGAAAAAAATACAACAGAACTTAAAAAGCATTTGAAAGAATTTTTTGAAATAAATTTGAATAAAGGTACCCCAATTGAAATTGTGTGGGATGCAAGTAAAGCTTATATGAGAGGGGTACTTATTTACATGAACTCTAAACATAGACTGTTCCGACAAAAGAAAAGATCTGAACTGGAAATAGAAATAAAGAATAAAGAACAGTTACTTATTAAAAATCCAACAGATGAAAGAATATGCGGTGCTATAAAACTCTTGAAAGACCAATTTCAAATGCTTATGGCGGAACAAGTTGCAACAAACTTACAATATGCGAAGCATAACACATTTTGTAACGCTAATAAACCGGGCAGATGGTTGGCTTACACATTGAGGAAAAAACAAAGTATACGGACTATTGATAGTATTGATATTGGAGGGAAAGAAATCTTTCAACAAAAATTAATTAAAGAAGCTTTTGTGGACTATTATACTAAATTATATGCTAAAGAGGAGGTGCAGAATGGATTTATAGAAAAATATTTAAACAATAAAAGAGTTACAAAAATTACTGATCAACAAAAGGAAAGAATGAATTATCCTATAACAGAGGAGGAGATAATAGTAGCAATTAAACAGTTAAAAACAGCCAAAGCTCCTGGCACGGATGGCTTGACCGCAGTGTATTACAAAACTTTGCAAGCTGAAATGGTGGAACAACTTAGAGATTTATTTTGCAATATTCAGCAAGGGGGTAAAATACCCCCATCATGGACAACAGCTTACATATCTTTGATACCAAAAGAACAAATCGGTCTTAAAAAACCAGAGAACTATAGACCAATATCTCTTTTGAATACAGATTATAAAATCTTTGTGAAAGTACTAGCCAACAGGTTGATGCCAGTAATTCAAAAGGTGATTCATGATGATCAAGCGGGATTTATCGAGGGCAGATATATGAAGGACAATGTAAGGCAAGTAATAGATTTATTGGAATATCTTGAGAAGAATAAACAGATCCCTGCAGTGCTGGTCTTTTTGGATGCAGAGAAGGCCTTTGATAGAGTGGATTGGAATTTTCTATTAAAGACTTTGAAAAAGATGGATTTTGGGGATCAATTTATACAGGCGATTTCGGCAATTTATCAAGAGCAAAAGGCACAGATCATTATTAATGGAAGTCTGACAACAGAGTTTAAAATTGAAAAAGGAACAAGACAGGGATGTCCGTTGTCCCCACTTTTATTTATTTTAACACTAGAAGTCTTGCTAAATACAATACGGGACTCTAATATCTTGAAAGGTATAAAGATTAGGCAAGAGGATTACAGAATAAAGGCATTTGCAGATGATCTGGTTGTTACCCTATCACAACCAATGGAATCAATAATCTTGATGAAGGACATTATTCAAGACTATGGTAAAGTTTCAGGTTTTAGATTGAATCTAAAAAAGACTAAAATGATAGCTAAAAACATGACACAAGATCGTAAACATGAGCTTGAAAGGAGGGCAGGTTTTGAGACTGTACCTAAGGTAAAATATCTAGGAGTTCAGGTTGCAGAATCAAACATGAAATTGTTTCAAAATAACTATGAGGTGTTGTGGCGAGAGGTGCAGAAAGATATGGAGACTTGGAAAAAACTGCAGCTGTCTCTACTTGGAAGAATAGCAGCAGTTAAGATGAATATTTTGCCAAGATTTCTTTTTTTGTTTCAAATGATTCCGGTGCTTAAAAGTGATAAACAATTGAAAGTTTGGCAATCTGGAGTGAATAAGTTCATCTGGAACGAGAAGAAGCCGAGAGTGAAATTGAAAATTATGCAAGATGTTCCAGAAAGAGGAGGTCTTAAACTTCCAAACCTACAGCTATATTATGATGCAGCAGCTTTAACTTTAACAAGTGATTGGTTTGGAAGTAAAAAGGCTGGAATATTGAATGCAGAAAGTTTTGATCTTGAATTTGGATGGCATGCTTACTTATTTTATGATGACAAAGTTGATAAAGTATTTAAAAGTCATATACTTAGGGACTCTTTGATGAGAGTTTGGAAGAAGCATCGACTCAAATGGGATTATAAAATACCACTATGGCTGGATCTTGGTCATACTTTGTGGAATACAAATATAATGTCACTCGGGGGGTTTTTATACAAAGAGGTTCTTTTTACAGATGCGGGCAGATGTCAGCTGAAGACATTGCAGACACTGTTGGACGAAGGGATTAATTTAACTTGGTTACAATATAATCAATTACAATTGAGATGGAAAGAGGACCAAAAAACTGGTATTATGTTGCACGAGAAAGAATTGGTTAGACATATAAGAGAGAAAGGTCCAATGCATATCAAAAGGCTAATGTCTTGCTAGAAAGGGACTCAGAAACTGAATTAGTTAAAGACTGTATGATTAAGTGGGCACAAAATTTTGAAGAACCAGTGATGTTGGAAACATGGGAAAAAATTTGGGTTCAGAATGTTAAATTTACACAGTCGCAGAACCTGAGGGAAAATTTCTATAAAATGTTTTATAGATGGCATTTAGATCCCAAAAAGTTGTCATGTATGTACCCTAATGTTCAGCCAAAATGTTGGAGATGTGAATGTTTGGATGCTACGTATTATCATGTTTGGTGGACCTGTAGGAAAGTTAAGGCTTTTTGGATAAAAATTTGGTGGGTCATGCAGAATGTTTTGAAGAAAAAAATTCAATTTTCTCCACAACTGTTTTTATTGGGTATAGTTAAGGGTTTTACATTGGGTGAAACAAAATTGATATTGTATATGATAACAGCAGCAAGATTGTTGATAGGTAAATATTGGAAAAATGAAGCTTTACCCACTATTGAGGAATGGACTTTGAAGATGGCCAGTTTTGCAGAGATGGCGAAGATTTCAGCATATTTAAAAGATTGTTCACAAGAGACTTATGAATGGGAATGGAAAAGGTGGATAGAATATGTTCGGAACAAATATCAAACTAGAAAGTATCAAATAGCTTTTATTTGAAAATAATGTATTGGAAATATTTTAATGTAATGAGGTAAAGAGAAAAATTATACAGGGGAGGGAGGGGTTTAAGTTTATATATAACTGTTATATTAAGGGTTTTTTATGAGTATGAGTATATTATAGGGAAGTCCGGGGGGAGGGGAGGGTTAGGGAGGGTTAGGGAGGTTGGGAAGTCTGGGGGGGTGGAGGTGGGGGGGAAAAAGGGGTGAAAATGTAATTGTAAAACTTTTGCAATAAAAAAAAAAAAGAATGGCAGCCTTGCATCCAGTCCCAGACGCTAGCTTCGATCCAGAGGAGGGTACAGATGATCTCTAGGCCCCCAGAGGTCCGAGCAGAGCGCCAGAGACCCCTTCGCATGCTTCCCTGCGATTGCAAGCCACAGAGGAAAGCATGGAAGGCCAGCAGTCCACCCTGGACTGCCAGGACACTGGGGAGGTGGCCGGGGAGGTGGCCACCCCCAGCTTAGATCGGCTCACTGGCGAGGAATGCAGTGAGAGGCTATGAACACTCCTAGCAACCCGAGGGACACCAGGAACCCAGCCATGTGGGACACCAGTGCTGGGGGCCTCTGGACACCGGGTAAGTCCTTCCCCAGTGCCCAGGAGGCTCCCTAACATGGCGCCGGCTACCCTGGGGGCCCCCGGGGGCCCGGAGCTTTTGGCGGGAAAATTCTCACCAAATCGCAAGCTGTAGCTTCCGCGGCCAACTGGAAGCAACATGGCGGCCCCCAGGCTACCTACTTCAGAGAGGCTTGGTGGGCCTCAGCTAGGCCATGAGGCCCAGCAACCAATGGCAGCCAGCTGAAGCAGCATGTAAATGGTCAGCCCCCCCAGAGGCAAGCCTCAAAGTCTGCCCAGCTGCACCTGCTGCAGCGGGCATCAGGGCCACAATCCAAGCCCTGGTCATGGCCCTGGATACCACGACCAACACAACCTTGATGTCGGGGGTAGCCAGCCCCCCTCACTACCCCCAGGAGACCAATGAGGGGGGACATCCAGTCCAGTGTGACCCGCACCTCCAGAGAGTCTCAGAAGAACCCCTGGGGGCTCCAGCCTTCCCAACACCCCCACCGAGGCAATGGAGAACTCACCTCGATGACTTCAGGGGGCCTCCAGCTGAGCCTCCCACCTCCGACGATGGCTGCCTCCTCCGGAGTCTTCAGGACCAGCAGTGGGCCCCTCCAGGGGCTTTTCTGGCCCTATCCTGCAGCCTTCACCCCCTGGTAAGTGTTCCAGTACTGGGAGGGCTTCCAGAAGAATCTTCAGAGCTCCACAGGCCTGGGCTCAGGCCTGGCCCTGAAGCACCGAGAGAGAGGTTCACTCCCGTCGGCTCTTGGGCTGGAATGAGCTCTGAGCATGCTCAGTTCACTCCAGCTGAAAAAGAGAAAAATAATCAGAGAAAAATACCTATATTCACCAGCAGAGGGATCCCTCTCCCATTTACTTCAATGGAACCCAAGCAAAGGTACCACGGACAGCAAAATACTACTGTATTTTCTACTCCTATTTACTCGTCTACCTCTGCACTCCCGAATAATTTTGAGAAATTACATCTGGAGGGTGAGAACTTCAACATATGGAATAAAGAGATATGTCTCTTAGAAGAAGGAACCCTAGAAATGGTTTTAGACCCCCCACCTTTCCCTTGGGGCCTCAAGAAGAGTGGTACCACAGGAAAGCCTATACCACTCTACTGAGCTCACTGGATGCTAAATTTTACCCCAGCATTCCAGATGGTCTCACAGCTGGTGAGATTTGGGGGTTGTTATATAGCCTATTTAATAGTGATAGCTTGGGCTCCACCACAAGGCTTACATCGGAGTTCTATAACACCAAGCTGAAATCTGGAGCTAGCATGGTTGAACACCTGGGAAAGTTGAAGTCACTCAGGGCAGAACTGGTGCTCAGGGACTACCCCATGACTGAGGCCAACATGATTGCTGTTATTCTGGCATCCCTGGACAAAAGTTGGGGCAATTTTATTGTCTCACTAGAGGGAACCAGGAAGGAAGCCATGACTCTGTCCTACCTCACAGGAGGTTCAATGAGGAAGACAGGAGGTGTAAAGATGCAGGAGAATACACCAGGGCCACAACTCAGCGCATCAATAGGAGGCACCACAGTTCAGAGCAGGTTAACGCTCTACCCAAGTGTTTCATCTGTGGCTCTGAGGAGCATCTGAAGAAGGACTGCCCCCATTACCAGCAAGGACCTAAGCATGGTTTCAATCAAGGAAGGGGAAGGGGGCAGAGAAGGGGGCCTGGCGGGGGCAAAGGTGGTGCTAAGGGCAATTTTGTGTGTACTACTTACCTCACCCCCGCCACAAGGGCTGATGGCCCTACTGGCCTCTGGTTACTGGACTCTGGGGCTTCATCTCACATTGCTAACATGAAGCAAGGCTTTAAGAGGTTAAGGAGAATTAACTCCTCCATCAAGGTTGCTAATGGTAACAATGCTTTGGTTGTTGGGGAGGGCACTGTCTCTGTACCAGGGCTGGGCAATGTTGAAGGTGTGTTGCATGCTCCCTCTATCGCCAATAACCTACTGAGTATAACCAAGTTTTATTTATTTATTTATTTATTAAATTTTTATACCGCCCCCTCTCCCGAAGGACTCAGGGCAGTGAACAGCCAAAATTAAAAAACATATAATATAAACATTAAAATACATTTAAAAGAAAAATTAAATCCAAAATGGCTCCCCAATTTAAAACGCCTTACCCATAACCCTATAATTAAACAAATTTAAAATTTCCACATTTAAAAGGGGGAAGATTTAGGCCAGGTTATGTGATGATGGCAGGGTGGAGGTATTGTTTTGCAAAGCGGGGAAGTCATGTCACTGGAGACAAAAAGGTCATAGGGAGTGTTACCATTATAAATGGTTTGCCATATTTCTCCCCCAAGTACCCAGCTACAGGAGACAGCTCACGGGGTGCCACTCCAGAAGGGTCCTGTGCGCAGAGAGAGAGAGAGGTCCCACAGCCAGCCCCCAGGCTGTCAAAGGGGCGCAAGGCTGAAGCAGTTGTGCCCATATCGCCTCAGCCAGCCCCATGGCCTTCCAAGGCCAATGCGGGCAAGAAACCCGAGCCTCAGCAGGCACCTAAGGCAGGTAAGCCCAAAGAAGGGCCTAAGGTGCCAGCACCTCCCAAGACAACCGGAGCCAAGGGGGTGTCAGTGGGGAAGCCACTTCATACCAAATGTGCCCACCTCTTACATCGGAGGTTAGGCCATGCCAGCTTCCCAGTGATCAAAAAGATGGGGGAATTTGCTGAGGGGATTCACCTCCAGAATTGTGAGGTATTTCTGGACTGCACCATCTGTAAGAGGGCAAAGAGGAAGGCAGCCCCAATACCTAAGGTGTGACTACGTAAAACCCAATACCCATATCAATTAATATATGTTGATTTGGTTGGGCCATTTACATCATCCCTACGGAAAAGGCAGTATTTCCTCACTGCCGTCGACGACTTCTCGAGGTACGGCCATGTGTATACCCTCACAGAAAAGTCTGAAGCCTTTGATGACATAAAATCACTGTACAACTACGTGGAAACTCAGTACAAGACCAAGATCGCACAGCTGCAGAGCAACCATGGGGCCGAGTTTATGTCCTGAAAGTTCCAGGACTGGGTAAAGCATAAGGGCATACACCATTTTCGTACAGTGCCTTTTACTCCTGCGCAGAACGGTGTGGTTGAAAAATGAAATGGTGTCCTGCAGACTATGGTGCGTAGTCTGATTGCAGATGCTGGGGTTGCAGAATCATACTGGGCGGAAGCAGTACACTACACTAGGCCAATTACACCCTGAACCACACCTGGAGCAGCGTTGTGAACCAGACCCCATACTTTCTGGTCCACGGTAGGAAGCCATGTTTGGGGCATTTGTGTGTATTTGGCTCCTACGCTTGGGTGCACATCCCCAAGCAGCTGTGGAAGAAGGGGAGATCCGTCTCCCAGAGACTGAGGTTCTTGGGCTATGCCCTTGGCTCCAAGGCCTACCAATTCCTGGGAGAAGGGGGCAGGACTGTGACCTCCCAATCTGCCTCCTTCGAAGAAGACTCCAATTGGACCCAGATCCACTCAAATGATCTGGGTCCATACATCAACCGGCACAGTAAGGCCGCACCAACCACGACACCGCCCGAGATAACCACAGACCCTGCCACCGACGAGATCAAGGAACAGGATGAAGAGGTCAGGTCCAGCGATGCTTTAGAGGCCCATGATGCCCAACACCTGGGACCGAGGGCCTCCACATCCTGGTCGTGAACAGCAGTCGGCAAGAAAACTGCAGAAGAAAAGGGTGGTGACTGGCAGGAGGTCAGAAGGTCAAAGAGGTCCAACAAGGGGGTCCCACCGAAGAGAATTGACATTGGTCACGTTGTGTCTGTCAACAGCGTCGTGGTCATCCCAAAGACTTTCTCTGACATCCAGGAGCTGCCCATCGAAGAACAGGAGAAGTGGCAGCTCGCGATGGAACAGGAGATGGAGAGCCTGAGAAAGCTCAAGATCTTCACCCCCAGGCAATCACCAAAAGAGAAGAAGGTCATTGGCACAAGGTGGGTTTTCAAGGCCAAACCACTTGCCAGTGGCCACTACCTATACAAGGCCTGCTTGGTAGCACAGGGGTTCGCCCAACGCTACATGGAGGACTACATAGAAACCTATTCTCTGACTGTCCGGGCAGAAAGTGTCAAGGCCGCCCTCGTAACTGCAGCTGCTCTGGGGAAGAAAGTCTACCAATTCAACATCCAGACGTCCTACCTCCATGCCAACTTGGACCGGCAGATCTACGTGAGGGCCCCTCCTGGTTACCAGCAGGAGGGGGGAAAGACATGGTTGCTCCAAAAGGGACTATATGGCCTCAAGCAGTCGGGGAAACTCTGGTACGATTGCCTTAAAAAGGGTTTAGAGCGAATTGGCTTCAGGGCATCTCATGCAGATGAGTGTGTTTTCACACGTGACACCAAAGGTGATACAGAATGGGTTTTGGTCTACATGGACGACCTCCTATATGTAGGGCCTGGCAAGGAAAGGTGTGACGAATTTGCCAAGGCCCTGGGGGAAAAGTTTACCCTGAAGTCCTTGGGGCAGGTTGACAGGTACCCGGGTGTACATATCTTGGCCACTAAAAAGGGATTTGCATTATCCCCCCCCCCAAAAAAATTGAGGAGTTGTTGGCCAAATGCAAAATGGCGGAGTCTAACTCAACGCATAGCCCCATGCAAAGTGACTACTATGGCCATAATGACAAGGACAGCCCTGAGTTCACAGATAATAAATTATATAGATCTGTGATTGGCTCCTTGCTATACATTAGCAATTGGAGCAGGCCTGACATAGCTTTAGCTGTAAATCTATTGTCCAGGCATGTGGAAAACCCAAAGGAATTCCACTGGAATGCTGTCAAGAGGGTACTTAGGTACCTCAGGGGCACGGCCGATGCCCTCTTTATGCTGGAACCAGAGAAGGGGAAGCCGGCCCAGCTCTCCGCTTACTCGGACGCAGACTGGGCTGGTGACACCAAGAGTAGACGGAGCACCTCTGGTTTCCTCATACTGCTAAATGGCTGTCCTATCCATTGGCATGTTAGGCAGCAAAAATTTGATTCTTGCTCCACGGCCGAGGCAGAATATGCCAGCCTATCGGGCACAACAAACGACTTGATTTGGTTCAATGCTCTGGTAACGAGCATCTGGGCACCTCCTACTCTGCCCATCCAAATTCAAGAAGATAACACGGCCGCAATTGGAATCTCGGGGGCGTACACGGTGGGCTCTAGGTCACGCCACATAGACATCCGCTACAAGAATGTCAGGTAGCTTGCCAGAATGGGGTTTGTACACATCAAACATTGTAATACAACCGACCAGTTAGCTGATCTGTTCACAAAACCTGTGCCCATTGACCGACACAACCTTCTGTGTAAGCGTTTGTGTTTGCTCCTGTAAACGATGCATCTGCATGTCTATGACGCCTGCTCACCCCCTCACTCATACTCACTGGCACCTGTCATTGGCTGGCAAGAAGGGGAATTGTTAGGTGTTTTGTGCCAGCCATGGCAGTTTCTTAAAAGGCCACCAGATGGGAGCAAAGAGGCACCTTTGATCCCACTGGTGGGCCAAAGGGCTCCGGCCCCTGCAGCCCCATTGGGGAGAGTTAATGGCCCTCCGGCCCCCTCACACTTTGGTAAGGGAGAGGCCAGGGGCCCCTCTAAGAATCCCTGCACAGGGGCTGCTCTTTGGCTCTTGTTCTAACTTCCTACAGGACTGAACCAGGGGCTCAATCCAGGCATGGATGCCTCCTTTTACTCTACTTTACTTCTAAATAAAGATTCAACGTGATTGCATCCTTGTGTGCTGCCTTTTCTTGGAAGTGGCCTCAACGAACCATCGATCTTTGTGAGATCCCTCACATCCCCATCATCTTTGCTGGTCAGAAAGTCAGAAAAGGGGGTCATGGGACCTCGGGACACTGCAACCGTCATAAGTACATGCCAGTTGCCAAGCCTCTTGAGCTGAATTGTGGCTGTACGTCTAGGTAGCCCAGCCCCAGAGACGAGGCAGGCCCCCAACCTCTTCCCCAAGAGCATGAAGACTCAACTCTGCCAGCTGTCTGGGGGCCCAAGGGGGCCCTGCAAGCCATGGGGGGGGTTGGGGAAGAAGGAGCTTCCTCTCCTTTCAACTCTGCAATTGTCCCTTTTGCCGTTTTTAAAAAAACAAACCTGTTTGGCTTTTTTTAAAAAAAACTTTGCTTTCAACTGCAGCTTTTGTATCGTTGGAGAGTTTTACCAAAACTACTACAACACTTCAGCGATGATGGGCAGTGCAGAAACTGGACCCCCCCCAAAAAATCATATATACAAGTAGTCCTCGATTTACGACCACAACTGAGCCCAACATTTTTGTTGCCAGTTGTTAAGTGAATCATTGCAATTCCTAAATTAGTAACATGGTTGTTAAGTGAATCCGGTTTCCTCCTTGGCTTTGCTTGTCAGAAGGCTGCAAAAGGGGATCATGTGACTCCTGGGACACGGCGACTGTCATAAATGTGAGTCACTTGCCAAAGGTCCAAATTCTGATCATATGACCGTGGAGATGCCAGAATGGTCATAAGTGTGAAAAATACTTTGTTCAGTGCTGTTGTAATTTGAACCAGCACTAAAAGAACGGTTGTAAGCCAAGGACTCCATAAGAATAGAATAGAATAGAATAGAATAGAATAGAATAGAATAGAATAGAATAGAATAGAATAGAATAGAATAGAATAGAATAGAATTAGAGAGTTGGAAGGAACCTCGGAGGTCTCCTAATCCAACCCCCTGCCCATGCAGGAAACCCTACACCAGTATATCATATCTCCTATATCTCATATCTCATAATAAGAAAAATTAAAAAACCAAGCTCGGTAGCAGACTTAGCCAATCAAAGAACAAAGTTGATCAGCCTTAATCTTGGTTAGGTTCTTTTGAGATCTAGCACGTTGAGGGACACCATCACACTGGGTCATTCCATAGTGACCCCTAGCTTTGCTCCCCATAATGTCGCTAATGGTTTTTGGTTTTTTTTGAGAAACTTTATTGAGATTTTTTACAAAAAAGAAAAAAAACATAAGTGTACTGACATTTTCAGTTAGTATCAGATGTGCAGTGTTTTAACTATATACATAAATAAGACTTGGTGATATTTCAAATCACTTTTTACCGTTATTTAACACACCTTTAGGTCTTTCTTTCATTTTATCATGCATCCACTTGTACCACCTTTCCCACACAATATAATAAACTGACTTCTCATCATCGTTTAATTCATGAGTTAATTTAGTCATCTCTGCGCACTCCAATATTTTCCTAATTGTGAGCTCTTCTGGTGGTTGGGTTTTCTCTTTCCAGTACTGTGCGTATGCCAATCTGGCGGCTGTAATTATGTGGATCATTAAATGTATCTTTTCCTTTCCATATGGCTTCTTTACTATTCCCAGGAGAAATATCTCTGGTGTTAATTCAATATCTTCGCCAATTATTTCATATAACCATCTCCTGATCTTGTTCCAATATCCTTTCGCTTCCGGGCATGTCCACCACATGTGAAAGAAGGTGCCTTGACCGTGGCCACATTTCCAACAATTAGGATGTATATTAGGGTATATCTTTGCTAGTCTGGCCGGGGCTAAATACCATCTATGTAGCATTTTATAATGGTTTTCCTTGTATGTCGCCGCTGTAGTCAATTTAAGATTCCTATTCCATGCCTCCTCCCATTCCCCAAAATTTATATCACGCCCTATATTTTTCTCCCATGCATTTATTTGATTCTTTGTGATATCTTCGGACTTGTCATCACCTAATAAATAGTTGTATAGTTTGGCCAGAATCTTTTTATTTGTTCCCATCAGGACTTTATCCAATCCATTTGATCCAAGTTCTAAACCGTATTGTTCTTTGTCTTTGTGATATCTAGATTTTATTTGTGAATAGGTCCACCAATCTAAAGTTATTCCTTGCTCTCGTAAAGTATCATTTGATTTAAGATTCCCTCCTTCGTCTAAGATATCTTTGTATCTGCCCATTTTCTCCATCCCCCATCTATTGGGGTGGATCAGGGCCTCCATCGTTGAGAGCCAACTTGGAATTTTTTTGTAATATCTTTGCCTAATCGGGGTCCATGTTTGTATCAATGAGTCTCTAATTTTATGTCTATGGAAATATGTCTTCCTTTTCTTCTCTACATCCCAAATGTGGGCATGCCACCCTTTTTGCAAATCGTGGCCTTCTAGGGTAAGAATCCTCTCATTTTCCAGGGTGATCCAATCTCTTATCCAGACTAGCTTAGCTGCCCTGTAATATATTTCCCAATCGGGGAGTCCAAATCCACCTATATCTCTTTTGCCCCTTAAAATTTTAATAGAAAACCTCGGTTTTTTCCCCTCCCATATAAATTCTCTGATGATTTTGTCTAATTCTAAAAAAAACTTTTTCTCTAAATTTACCGGTATGTTTTGGAATAAAAATAGTATTCTGGGGAGAATATTCATCTTAATTGTGGCTATCTTGCCCAAAAGTGATCATCTTATTTTCTTCCATCTGTCAAGGTCTTGTTTCATCTTCCTAATTAGGGGAGTATAATTGTCGTCTTTTAAGGTCGAACATCTTGATGTAATCCAAATTCCTAGGTATTTAATTTTTTTGGCAACCTGTAGTCCTAATACTTGTTTTTCTGGCTCTCAGTTGTATTCTTAATCAATACTTTGGTTTTGGTTTTGTTCAATGTGAAGCCTGCCACCTCTCCATATTTACTTAATTCCTCTAGCACTTTTGGTCCTGATTCTATGGGGTCTTCAAGGATTAAGGCTACATCGTCTGCAAATGCTTGCGTCTTGTAAATTTCCTTCCTGATCTTCAGTCCTTTTATTTCCTCATTAATTCTAATTTTCCGTAAAAGAACTTCTAAGGCCAAAATAAACAATAATGGGGATAGGGGGCAACCTTGCCTTACTCCCTTACTAATTTGGAATGTTTTAGTCCTATGCTCAGTGGCAGACTTAGCCAATCAAAGAACAAAGTTGATCAGCCTTAATCTTGGTTAGGTTCTTTTGAGATCTAGCACGTTGAGGGACACCATCACAGTGGGTCATTCCATAGTGACCCCTAGCTTTGCTCCCCATAATGTCGCTAATGTTATCAAGGGGGTTATCCAGGGGACCCTCCATATCCCATCCCTATTATCTTGGGGAGTAAGAGGCCCCTTGGGTCATGACACCAGCTGTCCCCCATGAGAACATAATGCGGTGATGTCACAGCCCCTGGGGCAGAGATATAAAGGCAGAAGGGATGAGAGGGGAGCTGTGGAGAGTTGAGGAGAGTAGAGGATAGTTGAGTTCAGTTGAGTTGTGTTGAGCAGAGTAGAGCAGAGCAGAGCGGAGGGGAGTGTTCTACTTTGTCAAATACCTCGCTGAAGCCTTTCAACTTTTATTTCTAGTCTGTCTTTCACAGTTACGTTGTTGGTAGGTTGGGCTATAGTTTCTTTTTGCATGCAAAGAACGAGTTAAGCAACTCTGCTTTCTCTCTGCTGCCTGTAATTTCCTTGCCGTCTTCTCTCTTTAGGGGACTTTTAGTTTGGTTGCTGTGCCAAACCAGACAGTTGTAGAGGTACAAAGGAGAGACTCCCAAATTCCTCTGTAGATCAGCAGCTCCTTGGGCAGTCTGAGCTTCTTGACCCAGGAAGAACATGTGATAAATAGAGATAGATAGATAGACAACTAGATAGATAGATAGATAGATAGATAGATAGATAGATAGATAGATGATAGATGATAGATGATAGATGATAGATGATAGATGATAGATGATAGATAGATAGATAGATAGATAGATAGATGATAGATAGATAGATAGATAGATAGATAGATAGATAGATAGATAGATAGGAGCACCAAGGACCCCTCCTTTCAACCTGGAGTTACAAAACTTCTCCTTTATTGACAGGATCTCCATCCAGTTCAAGAACTCCCTCTTCACGAGAGGATGGACCACATGCTAAAAAAGTTGCCCTTCTTGAGGAAGGAGGACAGCAAGGAGTCCCATCCACAAATTACGAATAATGACCCATGGCAGTGGAACAGTCACTTCTCTGGCTCCCACCCGTCCACTTCTTCGGCCACTCAAAGAACCACGCAGGTCTTGCCCCTTCTTGTAAAGGGTTCCCCAGCTCCAGTGGACATGAGCAAGAAGGTGCAGCCTCCAGCACTGGTGCTGCCAGAATTGGTGCGCAGGACCCCCCTGAGGGCTTCTCAGGGGGAAATGAAGCCTGGCCTCAAAGACCCCCCTCCCTTGCCAAGGAGGCCCGAGAGGGAAAGGGCTCCGGGGAGAAAAAGCTCTCAAGACACCATCCTTCCCTCATATCCAGGTATAGATGCTACAGGGCTGGGCTACCTATGGAACCAGCCTTGTCCTATCACATCAGCCCACCCCACACAATCAATCCATCCATCCCTCCATCAATCAATCCATCAGGACAGAGCCAGAAGGGACCTTAGAGGTCTTCCTTCTCCAGAGACCAATTGCATTAAGCAATAAGTTTCTCTTCCTACCTTCTAGTGCTTTGGAAAATAAGTTGGCCCCCTCCTCTGTGTGCCAGCCCCTCAAATACTGGAAGACTGCTCTCATGTCACTAGTACACCCTTCCTTCCTTTTCCTAACTACCCAAATCCAAATCCTGCAATCGTCCTTCATCAGGTAGGGATGTTATGGTGCAGACTCCATCAGTCAAAGAGTTTCGACTGTGGGGTCTAGGAAGAGGGTCTTCTCTACCGCTGCCACTGTATTAGGGAACATCTTACCCTCAGAGGTGAGGAAAGACCCCTCCCTCTTAGCCTTTTTCAAAGGCTAGATCTAAATTATAAGATTACAACATCATGAAATTTCAAAGCAATAAAAAATTCCAATTCCATATATAAGATGGTTGTCTAAGGACAGGAAAATCAGGGCCTCGAGACTTATGACACGTTTGACCCCTCCCTCAGGCTCAGCCTGGTGATCCACTACGCACTCCTTGTCTCTCTCTGCTTTGAGAAGGCTTGTCCTGTCGAATTGCCCATCAATCTCTGTCTGTCTCTTCTTCTCAGAACTCTCTGACGAGTCTTTCAAAAATTTATGGGAGAGCAGGAAGCCATTAAAAGGCAGACCCGTCAAAGAAATCTTGGATCTCATGGACGAGAGAGAAATATTAGAGACCATCTTGGACCATCTTCGTCCTTTCCAGGTAAGCAGCTGGGTTTGTGTCGCGGTGGGCCCTGAGGTCCATCGTGGAGAGGGTCCAGAAGCCAGGGCTGCCTCGGTGGAGATCATTTATCCCAAAAGTAGACAAATGTAGTTATGGAGAATTTGCTGAACTAGGGGGTCCTTGCTGGAAGGATCATGGAACGACCATGGAATGATTGCCTCAACCATTTTGGACTCCACCTCAACATCAAGACAGGGTACTTAGGGACTGTCTCCTCTGCCTTCTGTGTATCCATGCGTCAGGCACTGGACCCAGATGTTCCTCCTCTTCCTCATCCACCTCCAGACCTGCGGTCTGTTGACTCACCATCTGAGGGCTGACGGATGGCCCAGGCTCCTCCTCTGTCTCTCTCTCTGCCAGCCCCATTCCCTCTTCCCCCTCGGAGCTCTCAGGTTGCCTTGATGCTGGCCCTGACTCCCACGCCGCCTCCTCCTCCTCCTCCTCCTCCTCGTCCTCCTCGTCCTCGTCCTCCTCCTCCTCCTCCTCCTCCTCCTCCTCCTCCTCCTCCTCCTCCTCCTCCTCCTCCTCCTCCTCCTCTGATTCGGCTGCTGGAGGGCCACAACAATAAATGGTGATAAATCAAGTTCTCACAATTTGTGGCAGAGATTTTCCAACCGTTCATCTCAAAAGCTGCCTCTGCTCCAGCTGATACAATCCGGATGGTCCTTGTTACGTGCTTCGTGTCTGTCCCAGCTAGAAAAGTCAAATTACTTATAATATGCATCCGGACGCAGAAGGGAAACCAATCCTCCCCTTGGAAACACACAGAAAGCTGTTCCTTCCTCTGCTCCTTCACTTTCTCACAACTTCTTTTTTGTTGTTCTTGTTGTTGTTGGCAAAGCAGATTCCTTCAGACCACAAACTGCCCAGGAGGAAAACAAGCGCATTGCCGCCCATCGACCAGACGCAAAGCACGTCCCAGGTCTTGTCTAAAGACAAGGTAAATATGCGGAGGTTTTACACTTTTAGGGCCGCAGTTATCTTAGATGCAACATCAGAAGAGGACAGCTTGCCATGGCCAACTCACCGTGGCTGCCCACGAGCCACAGCAGACTCACCGCGGGTTAATTCAACCATTCCGTTCTCTCCAATAATGTTAAAAATCATTTTAACATTTGTCGTTTATGTTTCATTTGTCCCTCCTTTGAGGCCTCCTTTCTTTGACGCTTCTGTTCCACCATTTCCTCGATATTAGACAGACAATGAATAATAGAACTACAGACTTGGAAGGGGGCCTTGGAGGTCTTCTAGTCCAACCCCCTACTGAAGGAGGAAACCCTTTCCCATTTCAGGCAAACGGTTGTCCAATCTCTTCTTAAAAGCTTCCAGTGATGCAACACCCACAACTTCTGGAGGCAAACTGTTCCACTGGTTAATTGTTCTCACTGTTTGGAAGTTTCTCCTTGGTTCTAGATTGGTTCTCTCCTTGATAAGTTTCCATCCATTGTTTCTTGTCTTGCCTTCGGGTGCTTTGGAGAATAGGCTGACCCCCTCCTCTTTTTGGCAACCCTTGAGGTATTGGAACCCTGCTATTAGTGTAACTCTTGTTCCCTGGTGAGTTGGCCACGGCAAGTAGGCCATGGCTAGTTGGCCATGGTTAGTTGGCCAAGCCAAGAGGGCCATGGCAAGTTGTCCCAATCCACCACGGAGAGCTAATGCATGTAAAAAGATGAAGCTGCCAGATCTCCACAGAAACCATAAAGGATCTCAGGACGGCCAAACAGAGAATCAGCAAAGGGCACCTATGGGGATGGGGGAGGGGGGTTAAAGTAGCTTTTCAAGAAGAAGAAGAAAGTCAAAATGGCAATTATTGACTTATTAGATTCGTATGCTGCCCATCTCCCCGATCAGGTCACCCAGGACCAGTTTCCGTGTGCTTGACCACACGGAGTCCTTTTCTGATCCTAATTTCTCCTATATTTCCTTTTCCTGGCCGTTTGGTGGAGCTCCCTAGGGCTCACGGACTCTTTTTCCCACCTTCAGATTAGCCTCTACAAATATTATGGCGTTAAACTGCGAAACTCAACACAGAAGGACCTGGTGACGGAACAGCTCCAAAGCCTTCTAAGTTTTTCACTCCAGGAAGAAACAGACCGAGAGGTGAGTGGCAGTGGGATGCCTGCGGGGGCTGAGACCTCCATCTTTGTGGGGTCCTTGGGGCTCTCTGAGCTTGGATGTTTTCTTGCAGACGTTTAGTGACCCAACTAGGTCACCTCATCAGTGCTAGAAGAGAACAGGTTTTGCAGAATAGAGGTGAAGGGAGGAGGAGGAGGAGGAGGAGAATTGTGGGGTCCTTGGTGCTCTCTTAACTTGGTTGTTTTCCTGTAGATGTTTCATGACCCAGCTAGGTAACATCATCAGTGCTAGAAGAGAATGGGGGTTACAGAGAGGAGGAGGAGGAGGAGGACTGTGGGGTCCTTGGTGCTCTCTGTGCTTGGTTGTTTTGTTGCAGACATTTCATTACCCAGCTAGGTAATTTCATCAGTGCTAGAAGGGCCTGGGGTTTGCAGAGAGGAGGAGGAGCAGGAGGTGGAGAAGGGGAGGAGAAAGCGGAAGGTAAAGACAAAGGGTTAGGTGCAAATAAGAGCCTTGGTGGTGCAGCGGACTAAAATGCTGTTAAGTAGCACGTAGCTGCCAGCTGCCGGCAATTACTGTGAGTTCAAATCTCACCAGGCTCAAGGTTGACTCAACCTTCCATCCTTCCGAGGTAGGTAAAATGAGGACCCGGATTGTGGGGGCAATAAGCTGACTTTGTATTAAAAAGAACACCGCTTGGGGGGGGGGAAGACCTACTAAGCAGGTCTATACAAAAGTATGAAGGCTATTGCTTAACGCATTGTAAGCCGCCCTGAGTCTCCGGAGAAGGGCGGCATATAAATCGAACCAATAAATCAATAAATGTCCTAATTCACAAACATCGCTTTGCCTAGGGAATCTCGGAATCCATTCGAATGGCATCCTTTTGCCACCTGCCTGAGATTCTGGTGGCCCTGGAGGAGGCTGGCCAGTTCAGGCAGACAAAAGGACCGTTTGCAGTAGAAGCCCCCATTGAGGTAAGACCAGGGATGGGGTTGCAAGGTCTGAAACTCAGTGCAGAAGGAGGCTGGGGGATTCTGGGAAGGAGAGTCCAATGTGCTTAGAAGGACTTAGGCTCCAGGCTGTCTGGTCTCCTCAGATTGGTCATAGATCTCGTAGATGTAGGTGGTGCTGAAATTCTCCATCTCCATCTCCTGGAGAACTATTTTATAAGGCTAGAGAAGATTAGGAGCTGCCCCAACAAACACCTCGAGTAGACCCAAAGGTGCTTTTTCCAAAGGCTTGGGCTTGGTTTTTTCCTGAAGACATTTCGCTTCTCATCCAAAAAGCTTCTTCTCTTTTGACCCAAGTCAGACCTGAAGAAGCTTCTGGGATGAGAAGCGAAACCTCTTCAAGGAAAAACAAAGTCCAGTTGCCTTTGAAAAAGCCCCTTTGGGGCAACCGTGACCTGGATGACTAAGAAGCTCCATCAGTTTCCATCCATTGCTTCTTGTCTTGTCTTCTGGTGCTTTGGGAAAGAGTTTGACCCCCTCGTCTTTGGACTGACAGGACTCACAGACTCTCTCCGAGAGATGGATTCGGACCACATTAATACTCTGCTATGGCCAGGCAGTCCTGGGAGCGCAAGTAGAGGACATGATGCCTTTCCTGGACAACATTGTCTCAGAAATACTCTATCAGTATTCCAGCATGAAAAAGGTAGGCAGGTTTCCACCCTCTACTTCTCTTAATGCTGAGTTTAATCACAAGAACAATTATAATCCGGAGTCCTTAGCTTGTTTGATTTCTTAAAGACATTTCATGACCCAACTAGCATGTTGTGGGAGAGGAGGAGGAGGAGGAGGAGGAGGAGGAGGAGGAGGAGGAGGAGGAGGTGGAGGAGGAGGAGGAGGAGGAGGAGGAGAATCTATGGTCTTGTTGCATTTATTATCCTCAAGGCAGCGCTCCTGCATTACACTCTTTCTTCCTTTCCACACAACAACTCTGTGACGTGTTTTGGATTGAGACTGGCCCCAACTCACCTAGCTGGCTCTCGTGCCTAGGGCGGGACTTGAACTCACAGTCTCCTGGTGATTGGCCCAAAGGCAGTTGGCCTTTTTCCCTAAGGAGGAACTAAAACTCACCATCTCCTGGTGATTGGCCCAAAGTCTCTCAGCTGCCTTTCATCCTAAAGTGGGACTAGAACCCAGAGTGTCCAGTGATGTTTTGATTGGGGGCCCCCAGAGTTCAACCAAAGACAATCGGCTATGTAAAGGTTTCAGTAAATAAATACATCCTCTTCCTTCTGGTTTCTTTTCATTCCCACTGGGGTTTTCCAGGACGAAGGGCTGAAGAAAGCCTTCATGAGGTCCATCATCATGATCACCAAAGCTGTTGCCAACAGCAGGAGGCAAGACCTCGATTTGCCCCAGAAACAGGAACTGGTCACAAACATCGTTGTAAGTGGGGAGAGGGGGGGAGGCAGGTGCTCCTGGGCGTCTTTCTTTTTGGAAGTGAATTTGAACCGAATTGAATGCCAATCAATGGAGCCTGAAAGGTTTTGTTGCTAAGAGGGACATTTGTTAAGGGAATTCTGCCCATTGTACGACCTGTCTTGCCACCGTTGTTAGCCGAATCATTTTCGTTCAGTTAATCGCACGGCTGTTAAGGGAATCTGGCTTCCCAATTTTATATAGGTCATCAAGAGGCCACAGTTGCCCACCCCTGACTTAAATCATGGTCACGGGACACTGCAAACTGCCATCAATGCAAGCTGGTGGCCAAGTGACCGAAATGGGGTCACAGGATCGCTGAGGAAGGGGCGCCTCTCGGAACTTGGCATCTGGGTCATAAGTAGTCCTGAAGAGATCCCTCAAAACTTTAAATGGTGGCTAAGTGACCAGTTGTAAGCTGGGGACTTCCTGTGTCAACCAGAAAAAGCGTAGGGCTGGGAAGAGGGCCAGCTGGAGGGTGGCCATATCTCAGGTTCTTTCTTAGATGGGTTTCCTTCTCTTTTCAGGAAGTCATTGAAGATGAGCCCGCGAGACCCTTGTCCATCGAAAATCTCCATCAAGCGATCATCACCATCACCTGCATGAGGTATGTACCTGCCAAGAGACAGAGAGAGAGAGAGAGAGACAGAGAGAGAGAGAGAGACAGAGGAAGGAGGGAGGGAGAGAGAGAGAAATCCTGCATCCTGTTTTGGTCACCACAATATAAAAAAGATGTTGAGACTCTAGAAAGAGTGCAGGGAAGAGCAACCAGGATGATGAGGGGAGTTCTGATATTTGAGGGGCTCTCAGAGAGAGGAGGGGGTCAACTTCCCCTCCAAAGTAGCTGAGAGCATGATGAGAAGCGATGTATGGAAGCTTATCAAAGAGAGATCCAGGAGAAATTTCCTGACACCGAGAACAATCCATCAGTGGAACAGTTTGCCTCCAGAAGTTGGGGGTGCTCCATCCCTCGAGGTTTTCAAGAAAAGAGGGGACAACCATATGACTGGGATGGTTTAAGGACCATCAAGCAAGGGTTGGAGTAGAAGACCTCCGAGGTCCCTTTTAGCCTAATGAGTCTATGATCTTCTCACCCTCCTCCTCTTTTCTCGTCTTTCATCAGCCGTATGAAGCCCCCCTTGAACTCCGAGATGAGGTCTAAAGTGGTGAGAAAAAGCATCCAGAAGGTGTTTTCCTTGCCGGCTTACCTGGTGACAAAACTGAACGTGAACGGCCCAGGACAACCAGCTCAAACTCAGGTGAGCAGTCCAGATGGAGCCAAGCCATCTGAGATCCACCTGGAAATAAGCATGATTCAAAATCTCCTCCAAAACTCTGGATCCATCCATCGAGCCCAATGTCCTTTTGTTCCTCGTGTTCAGCCGAGAAAGCATTTCCTCCAACTCTGGAAGAAAAACCAGCCCTGCAAGACGGGCCACTCCGTTGATTGCAGAAGGGTGGACTTCAACTCCCAGAAGTCCGTGGCTGGCTCAGGATTGTTGGGCGTTGCAGTCCACCAGTCGTCCTAAAAGGGCCATAAGTTCCCCAGCCCTGGATTTCTTCCTCTTTCTTCCTTTACACCACTTCTTCCTTTAGATATTCTTTTTCTCCTTCTAGGATTTTTATGACCAGATGGTGACCACCTGCAACACCATGCTCACCGCCTTGCTGTCCGAGGCTCCCAATTTGGATTCCCTGCAGGATGTCTTGACGGTAAAGAGTGATTCTTTCTCGGGGTTGGTCAGCCAGATGTTTAGGCTGGATTTGGCGATTCTGTCCAGCTGTCGAGCCCCTCCCAAGGACCCGGGATAGGCAAATGTGGCTGTTGGGTGGACAACTCGTCCCATGGGACAATTCAACCATTCAATTGAACTCATTTCAATAGTTAAAAAATGATGTTCATTTTTGTCATTTACATTTGTTTTGTCCCTCCTCTGGCATCTTTTCACTAATGATTCTATTCCACTATTTCTCTGATATTCGTGTCTCTCTTGTCCCACGGCAAGGAGGAAGGGAGGGAGGGAGGGAGGAGATGATAATAAGAGTGAGGGAGGGTCTCAGGGAAGTCCACAGGTGCCCCTGACACGAGAGACGTTGAGCTGGCCACTCCCACCTCGGCCACGCCCCCCTCGAGGTCAAACACAACCTTGATTCGGCCCTCCATGAAATCGAGTTTGACACCCCTGTCATAGAGCCTCGCAGCTGTTCCGAGTAAAGCTGCCTTCTGCAATTGACCGATGCAGATTATGTCGATGCCGATGGGATTCATTTTAGCAACAGAAATTTTGGACTCATTGTGGTCATAAGTCGAGGACTACCTGTATTTGTGATGGTTGCAGCATCCTGGGGGGGGGTGTCACCTGACCACCATTGGCGAACTGCCCAACTGGCTTCCAACAAGCCAAAGTCTACGGGGAAAGCGAGATTCGGCTAATGACTGCATTATTCACTTAAGGACCACAGGGATTCGTTCAACCCTGGCAAAAAAAGGTCATAAAGCCAGTCACAAGTCGCCTAACATCCACCTTGGTAAGCACCCCAAATTCTGGTCGTAAGTCAAGGACTACTTATACAGGAAGTCCTCGACATACAGCCATTCATTTAGGGACCGAGCTGGGATGCTGCAGCCGTCATAAAGATGAGTCATTGGCCAAGTGTTCAAATTTTGATCATGTGACCATAGGGATGCTGCAATGGTCATAAGTGTGAAGAATGGTCGTAAGTCCCTTTTTCAGTGCCATTGTAACTTTGAACAGTGACTAAATACTAATAGCACTTAGACTTACATACCGCTTCACCGTGGTTTACAGCCCTCTCTAAATGAGGACCCAGGTTCTTCTCCTATCTGGGTCCTCATTTGACCGACCTGGTAAGGACGGAAAGCTGAGTCAACCTGGAGCCGATCAGGATGGAACTGCTGAACTTCTGGCAGTTGGCAGAATTAGCCTGCAATACTGCGTTCTAACCACTGTGCCACCACGGCTCTAAATGAACTGTTGTAAGACTAGTTGTATTCCAGAAATCTTCAATTGCTACTCTAGTTTTCAGTCTAAAATAGACCTCAATTGACCAATGTCTCAAATTTGTTGAGCTCCTTAGATTTTCTCCCCAGTCCTGGCAACTTCTGTGGCTCTTCCAACTGTGAATCACAAATTCTTCCTTTCCTCCTCCTCCTTTGTTTTTCCTGGCAGCACATTAATCCCTGGATTGAATCTCCCAAGAGACACGAGAGAGAGAGGGCCATCAAGAGCATCAGACACCTCCTGAAGTTCGTTTCTGAAAACGTCAATTTCGACGTAAGTCACCGTTTGGGATGCGCAGTGAGATGTTTTCAAAGAAAGGAAGAAAAAGAAGAAAGTCCTGCTGCCTTTTGGAAAAAGCATCTTTGGGATGTGACCAGGAGGATATAAGGAGTCCCGCTTGATGAAGGGGTTGGAGGAGAAAACCTCCACAGTCCCTTCCAGCAATTGAGGTTCTGGGATTCTAAGGTTCTATGATTCTGGGATTCACAGATTCTAAGATTCAGAGATTCAGAGATTCAAAGATTGTATGATTTAGAAATTCAAAGATTCTAGGATTCTAAGATTCTATTATTCAAAGATTCTAGGATTCACTGATTTTATGAATCTATGACTATGATTCTAGTCTTCTAAGATTCAAATATTGGATAATTCTAAAATTCTAAGATTTTATGTTTCTAAGATTCTGTGATTCTAGAATTCTAAAAGGTAGGATTCTAGGATTCTGTGGTGCTATGGTTCCTATGCTCTGATTTCAGTTGGCTGAAACCTTCATGAGCCCCCCTTCTCATCTTTCCCCTCCTTTTTGCTTCCTTTCATTAGCCCACAGGTGACTTTTCTTTGCTGGGACAGCTGGTGGCTTTGCTGGGCCTGCACGTTGGCGACACCAGCAAAGAAGTTGGCCAGACGTCCGCAGAGGCCGCCTACCACCTCCACCACCTCATCATGAGCAAAATGGGTGAGAAAGTTGGACTCCAAGGGCTGCCAGGAGCCCAGGGATGCGCACTGCCCAGGAGAGCACTGGGTGGCACAGCTTGTGGCGTGACCAAGACCCCGGTCGTTTGCCTGGGCAGAGATGCCTGGAATTGGCCGTTGGTATTGGCACCTCTCAGGGCCAGGGGTCATTTGAAGACTGAGTTTCTCACGTTAAGTGGATCCGTTAGGCCAGTGGTCGGCAAACTCATTAGTCAACAGAGCCAAATATCAACAGTACAACGATTGAAATTTCTTTGGAGAGCCAAATCGGTTAAACTTAAACTAGATAGGTAGGTACATTGTTATTAACTTAATTAGGGTACTCCTAAACTGGCCTTTGCTAAGAACGTCCTCAATCTGATGGAGGTACGTTCGCTGAGGTCGACCCCTTCCATCTCTCCCATCCACACTCGTCCTGTATACTTCTTTCGTCTATCTCCTTTCGTTCATCCTCTTTATATGTCCAAACCATCTCCTCGACACTACATCTTCTTTCACTCCACAACGTTCCCTAAAATTAACTTAATAAACTTTACTTAAAGTTTTAAGTCTTAGTTAAACTATAGGTACGTTGAATAAAACTTGATCTCATACTTAATAACGATATTATTTATTGATAAAATTAAATTTCTTACAATTGACCTTACAATATCCATAAAATTAAATCATGACAATGACTGACAAACACTAATGTGAACAATGGCCTTGCATCTCCTTGGAAAATTTGAGTAAGTCAGGTTTGTATGTTGTTTTTAATTTTAGGCACGATTCCAGGTTCTCATCAATAAGACAACTTCTCAATTTACTCTTGATAAGGTTCATGCTTGAAAATGATTGTTCGCATAACTATGTAGACCCGAATAAGGAAAAAACAGCAAACGCTATTTTTTTCAGTTGATGATATGAGTCAGGAATACTATTCCGGGTGTTAAAAATCATCATATCTTCCTTCTCCGGGTCTTTCAAAGCAGACCACTTGTGCTGTGAACTAAGTTCACATTTATTTTTCTCCAATATTTCTGTATCAGCACAAAGACGTTCAAATTTCGAGCTCCACAATTCTTTGTTTTTGAAATCCAGCAATTGCATTTCAAAGTTGCCAATGTCAATATTAAAGGGAGAAACATTTAATTCTGTTACAGTAGCATTAAGAGGCTTTTTAACAAAGGCTAACGTCGCTTTGCTGTTTCTGAATTCCTGAAACCTGTTGAGAAAAGCTTCCCTCATATTTAAAAGTGTTGTTTTGAAATAGCAAATGTCAATATCAGAATTATTTTCTTGGCGATGTTTCAACAGGCTTGGAAAGTGAATCGAAGTTTCTCTTTCAAAATCTTGAGCAAAAAGAGATCATTGGTTTGAAATAACTTCTTCTAACATCGAAAAAATGGTGTTTCCTTTCCCCTGTAGTTTACGATTAAGCTGATTCAGATGAGACGTAATGTCTACCATGAAATAAAATTTTTGGATCCACTGATCGTTCGTTAGTTCTGGATAGCGAATCCCCTTCTCATGGAGAAATGCTTTAATTTCTGTTAATAAGGAAGCGAAACGTTTCAAAACGTTTCCTCTTGATAACCAACGTACCTTGTTATGCAGCAGAAGATCGGCGTATTTGCTCTCCATTTCAACTAAAAATCCTTTAAATTGGCGATGATTAAGAGGTTTAGTTATAATGGAGTTGATAATCTTAATCACCAATTCCATAACTTTGCAAATTTCTTCTGGAAATGTCTGAGCACAAAGCGCTTCTTGATGAATGATGCAATGGTAAGTAAGTAACTCGTGATTAATTTTTTCTTTCAAAATAGCAACAAACCCGTTTCTTACGCCGGTCATACTTTTCGCCCCGTCTGTTGAAATTGAGACAATTTTATCGAGTGGAATATAATGTTTTTCAATGTACTCAATTACAGCTTTGCTATGTCCTCTCCACGTGTTTGACCTTTGAGTGGCAATAATCCTAAAATTTCTTCTTTAGGACCTGTAGATGAAATAAATCGTACAAAAAGTGAAACTTGAGCTGTATCATTTATGTCACAAGACTCGTCAACTGCTATTGATAAAGCTGAAACCAATTTAAGATCTTCGACTTGCTGGTTGGTTATATTCGAAGACATTTTGACTGTTCTGTCTTGCACTGTTTTAGCAGACAATGGTAACTCTTTAATTTTTTTTAGAATATCGGCTTTGTTCTTAAAATCCCGAAATAGCTCTTCGGATGCATTTATAAAACAACTTTTTATGTATTTGCCGTCTGTATATGGTTTTCCTCTCTTAGCAATCTTTTGACTAACCACAAAACTTGCAATATTAACATTGTTGGAAGATTGAATCCAGTAATCAAATACAGAACTTGATTTTTCTTGACTCTTCTGAAGTTCCTCAACTGCTTTCTTCCTTGCATCACCGACAGGATATTTACTACTGAATGGCATGTGTTTAGTTTTAAAGTGTCTCTCCAAATTTGATTTCTTGTTATGCACCAATTTTTCCTGACAAATAAGACAGGTCGGAAGGCCATTTAAGTTTTGAACAAACGCGAAAGTCTCGGTCCATTCAACTTTAAATTCATGGTTTTCATCTTCCGTTTTTCTTTGCTTCTTCTTTGTAGCCATGTCAAACAGGGCACCTAAAAAAATGTTTCATTTTATAATAATAAAGCCACCAACACAAAATAATTACAATTCTTAAATTGATGACAAAAATACCTGTAGGATTTGCAGCTGGTTGGAAAAATACAGGTAACTTTATGCTCCGAGTAGTTACTTTTGTCACCCGCGCGTGATTGGCGGATGCGACTAGCACTAACCACTGCACAAGGAGATTGCTGACTGACTGGCTCACTCAACTCGTGCATGAATCGCGTGCGCCTCTCCCACGCTGCGTATCCCATGGCCCACCTGCGCCGCGTCTCCCGTCTCCCGTCTCTCGCCCGCAAGACACCCCCACTTCTTCTAACGCCACTTCTTCAGAATAGACTCGCCCAGGCCGAAAACCGACTTCTGCGCATGGGCCACGAAGTTTCAATCGCACTGTGCGTGCGCGCCCGCAGGTGGTATTTTGTGGAAGAGCCATACTCAAGGGGCCAAAGAGCCGCATGTGGCTCGCGAGCTGCAGTTTGCTGACCACAGAGTTAGGCTAGGCATCTGCCATCAGCCAGCCTGGGCTTGTGAGTCTTGGCACATGGATTGGGTCTTAGCGTGTTTTGCAAAGCCACCTTTTAGTCATTGGATGGCTGCATGTATTGCAGGAAGCCAGAAAACGGGTTAACCAAGTTACGGGTTGAGTGGGCATTGTTAAGGAAAGAGCTAAAGAGGGTTTATAATTGCAATACATTATTTGTTAATTTTATAGTTTCAACCCCATTTTACGTGTCTTCTAATTTTTAATTGGGAGCCGTCCACAATCGGTTGAAAGACAGGCACTTATATCAATGGTTTACCTAAAGAAAAGGATCGGTTAAATTTGGCTAGTTAAAAGCTTAACCCAGTGGCAACTTTAAGCCATGTGGATTTCAATGCCCAGAATTCCCCAGGCAGCACACAATCAATTCACAACCTAATGCTTCATTTGCACATCAGACCAAGGTAGTCTGGGTTAAATCCGGTTAGATTCATTCATTCGTTTGTTCATTCGTTTGTTGGTTCATTCCTTCATTCCTTCATTTATGTAATTTGTCTCTTATGTAGCCCTATATTTCCCCTCCATTTACAGTCCCATCTATTGTGTTAACCTAGAAAAGGGGTTACAGGTAGTCCTTGACTTACAACAATTCATTTAGTGACCATTCAAAGTTTAACCGGCACTGAAAAAAAGTGACTTGTGATTGTCTTTCACACTTACGACCGTTGCAGCATCCCCATGCTCACGGGATCAAAATCTGGACACTTGGCCACTGACTCCGATTTATGACGGTCGCAGTGTCCCAGGGTCATGTGATCCCTTTTGTGACCTTCTGCCAAACAAAGTCAATGGGGAAGATGGATTCACTTAACAACCGGGTTGCTAACTTAACTGCTGCGGCAATTCACTTAACCAGGTTGGCAAGAAAAAAAATCGCAACCTGAGGCAAAACTCGCTTCATAACTGTCTTGCTTAGGACTCAATTGTGGCCGTAAGTCGAGGACTGCCTGTAATTGGACCACTAAAGAGGTCATTGTACCTGTTTCGTTCCTGATCAGTGAGATAAGAGAAAGGAGGGGGGCAGAGAAAGAGGGAGCGAGGGGGGAGGAGGAGGACTGGTGTCTCTGAGCTTTGTTGTTTTCTTGTGAAGGTTTCATGACCCAACTAGGTAACGAGAAAACCACCGAGCCCAGAGAGCACCAGGGACCCCTCAGGTCAGCCCTGAGCTACAGATCTTCTCTTCTGTTGGAACAACTAAACCGGCCGTCAGACGAAGGATGTTCAGAAGTTCCGAATGCCAAAATCTGACCGTCTCTTGTTTTCCTCCCTCCAAAGCCAAAGAAATGGATGAGAAACCTAGAAACAAGAAGGGGAAGGTCGTCACTTGGCTGAGGGAAGACTTCTCCTTTTCGGGCCCAACAATATTTTATAATAACGTCTCCAAAATGGCTACGGTACGTTTTCGTTCAGCATTTTGCCTGGCTTCTTATTGACCTTCCTTTCTCTCCTCCTCTTGACCTGGAGATACTCAAAAAAGTCAATATCACAGTGGGGACGGCAGGCTCCAAAGGCCGGAGGGTGGATATCCATCCCCCACAATGTCTAGGAGCAGGCGATCTCGGCTGCCATGTTGGCTTCTTTCACCCACATCCTAATATCACGTGGTGGATGTCATGGAATACGGCCTGCCTCTCTACATGGGGTGCTGTCCCCAGATACGGGTCAAAGTCTCTGGCTTGTCAAAACCCTGATGCATCTCTTCATGGTCTCCTTTTCTTCTTTCCGATAGGCCTTTGGCGAGCATCTGAGCCCGTCTCAAATAAACGACCTGATCTTAAAAGCCCTGGCAGCTCTGACACACCTGGACAAAAACATTTCACACACTGCGGGACTCCTGCTCAATTCGTTCTTGGAAGAATGTGGGATGGACATGGAGGAGGTAAGAAAATGGCAGGGTTTGGAGCAAAAGGGATAGAGGAGATTTTGTAGAAAAGAAAGATGAGAATGGGTGAGACCTTGTTGACTTGGTGACAACACTTCAGCTGGATTTAAGAAGGCTAGGGTTGGATGGAGACCACCAGGTAATCTTAGGGCTGTTGAGAAAGTTGGTCATCCCTTGGATTTCTCTTTTGCCATAGCTGCCCATGATCCTCAAGGAGATCTACCGACGTCTCCCGAAGATCTTGGACCCTGCCACCAAACAACAAACGCTAAAGGCAGTGTGTCACCTGGCGTCCAAACGGGTGAACAAAGTCGTGGATATTCTCCTCGAGTGCTCGGTGGCGTGCGATGGGTAAGAAGAACCTCAAGGAGATGTGCCTCCTGTTTTCTTGTACTCTACAGAGATTCTCAACCATTTGCGATAGGGGTGAATATCTGTAGCTTGGGGTGGGCAGGTCATGTGCTGATTGGGGGGGAGGTTGCATTGGGTTGGTTGAGGGCCAGTGCAGTCGCTGGTTGGCTGTGCAGTCGATCTGAATTCTGAGAGCTTCCTAGGCTGGTTGTCTCCACCATCCAGGTCATGATTGTCCCAAAGGTGCTTTTCCAAAAGGCAGCTGGACCTCCTTGGTTTTTTAACTTTCTTGGTCGCCACACTGTAGAAACAATGCAGAGACTCTGAAAGAGTGCAGAGAAGAGCAACGAAGATGATTAGTGAACCGGAGCCTAAAACATATGAAGAAGAGTTGCAGGAATTGGGTCTCTCTAGTTCGATGAAAGGAAGGATTGAGGGGGGACAGGATAGCAGTGTTCTGATATCTGAGGGGCTGCCACAAAGAGGAGGGGGTCAACCTATTTTCCAAACCACCTGAGGGCAGGCAAGAAGCAAAGGATGGAGACGAATCAAAGAGAGAAGCAACCTACAATGTGCAGAACTTTCCTAGCAGTGCAAACAATTAACCAGTGGAACAACTTGCCTCCAGAAGTTGTGGGTGCACCATCACTGGAGGTTTTCAAGAAGAGATTGGACAGCCATTTGTCTGAAATGGGATAAGATTTCCTGCCTGAGAAGCGGTTTGGAGTACAAGACCTCCAAGGCAGGGGTGAAATCCTCTGGTTTGGTCTGGTTCGCCCGAACCGATAGTAATAATTGCTACTGTTTGCCCGAACCGGTAGTAAGAAAAAACGCTTTAAAACGTACGACAATCAGCTGTGCCGGGCAATGTCGGAACCTTTTTGTAATTTCTAATTTCAGCATTTTTTTACTACCAGTCAGCTGTGAGAAAATCAGCTGTGCCTGATTGTCTGTGAGGTTCCTGTTTGTTGCAGGGGCCATTTTGTGTAAAGTCCAGCTGCTTCTGCATTGTATGTGAGTCAGTTGTGTAGCTTTTGTGTTACTTTTGTGTAAAGTGTGATCGTTTGCTTTTGAGCTCTCTGTGATTCAGTGAGGTTCTGCATTGTGTGTGAATCAGTTGTGCAGCCACGCCCACCCGGACACATAACCACCAAGCCACGGCCGCCTGGTCATATGACCACCAAGAAACGGCCACCCGGTCACATGCCCACCAACCAACGCCCACAGAACCGGTTGGGAACATTTTTGAATTTCACCACTGCTCCAAGGTCCCTTCCAACTCGGTCCTTCTGTGAAAAGCACCTTTGGGTTAATTCTGTAGACACACTGCTCCTAGAAACCTCCCCCCCCTTGACCAGTTCTGGGTTCTCTGGCACTTCCGGTGGCGCAGAGGCCCTCCTTTGAATGGCTACTAGACAAACGGTTGCAAGTCGAGAACTACCTGTAGCTATATCTTTTTCCATGCCTTAAAGCAGTACATTTGGCCATCGGTTCTCTAACCCTTTCTTCCGTTGGGGGGGTTAATCTATCTGGAATGGCCGTCTCTTTGAAAATGGGGAAAGAATCTGATTTTTTTCCCCAATCCATTTTTCCACCTGCACAGAAGTGCCAGGGAACTGTGGAGGGCGCTGGCTGCAGACCCCTATGCTAACCTGAAGATCATGAAGCCCCTCCTCAAAAGGCTTGATGACCACGAGCCCAGCACCGAAGCTATTGGGAGGGGAACAAGCAAATCCATCATGCCCATTGCGGTAAGCCCTCAACCGGTGGCTCTCCTTTCCTGAGATCTGCAGGTGGGCCAGGCCTGAGGAAAGGGGAAGGGGCTGAGCAGAAGAGTCACCCTCGGGGGTCTCCTCATCAGGAGCAGGCACGCCCTGGCTGGAGGGAGGCAGAGGGCAAACTGGTGGGGGCTGAAATCGGAGCAAAATTTGAGGTAAGCCCCCCTTCCCCCCAAAGTGCCCCATTGAAAGTAGAGGCATCTGTGGGCTTCCTCACCAGAACAGCTTTGATATTCATCCATCCATCCATTCATCCACCCATTCATCCAGCCAGCCAGCCAGCCAGCTCTATCATCTATCCACCCATCCATCCATCGGTTCATCTATTCATTAATCCATTCATTCATGTATCCATTCATTGATTTATTCGTTTATTCATACATTCCTTCATTTATTCATTCCTTTACTCATCCAATCATTCATAATTCAATTGATTCCTTTATTCATTTCTTACGTTATTTCTTACAGAAATAACTAAAAAAGAGTTTGATTTAAGAAAATACATGATAGGAACCAACAAAGGCAAACACCCAACGGAGTACTTTGTGTCATATCTTATTTTAAATATTCTTAATCTGTATTTTTATTATGTGTTATATTGTTTTATTACATTGTTGTAAACTTCCCAGTGTCAGATTGCTCAGATGGCCGGTGGAGAAATTTAATTAATTAAGACCAATAGATTTGTAGTCCAGGTTTGAACTGTGGGGTCCTTGGTGCTTACTGAGCTTGGTGGTTTTCTTGCAGATGTTTCACGACCCAACCAGTCTAACCCTACCTCTAAGCCTAACTCTTCCAGCACTGATGATGTTACCTAGCTGGGTCATGAAACATCTGCCACCAAAAAACACACGCTCAGACAGCACCCAGGGCCCCTCCAAGGACCCCTAAGAGGTGGAGAGTCAAGAGCCCACTTAGGAATGAAGACAAACAGAGAAACGTGAGGTTACCGATCTCTTTGTCCCCAGTTCTGTCTCACTTGTGCTACTCGTTGTCTCCCTTTTGTCCTGTATCTACACCCCACTGGCCTCTCAAAGTCTGGAGGGGGTGTAGAATGGGAGTTTCAGAAGTCCCACTTCTAGCAACCTTTTGCTCCGTGTCTCAGACATGGACATTCCTGGCTCAGCTTTCATGGACATGAGGATTTTTTTCTTTCTCTGGGCACAATGAGAATGTATCTGCCGAACAAAACTCTGCATTGGCGACAAGAAGGGCATCCAGCCAGGAAAGCCTCAGCTCCATTCAGTTGCCCAGACTCCACCCCGCAAGGGATTAGGGGGTCGTTAAAAGAAGAAATAGATGATGATGAGGAATCTAAGTAACCTGATGAGCCCGAGCTGACTCTCCTCTCCTCCTGTTTCTAGGCCACCAATGCGCTCTCCTTCCTCCTCTCGCTTCCTGAGGCAGCAACCATTGTCCAGCATAAGTTCTCCAGCCTGCTCCTGGCGCTCGTGACGCACATCTATTTTCTGCTGGGAGCAGGCAAGAGCGGGTCAGAACAGACCTACCATCTGGGGTAAGGAATCTCCTGGGCCCAATCTGGATCCTTTCTCCATTTCTGCAAAGCTCAGGAAACAGTCGTTAAGTGAACTTTGTCCCATTTTGCAACCTTTCTTGCCAGAGTGGTTAAGTGAATCATTGCACTGGTTAAGTCCCATGGTCGTTAAGTGAATCTGGCTTCCCCGTTGACTTTGCTTGTCAGAAGGTCCCAAAAGGGGATCGCGTGACTCTGAGACACTGCGACCGTCATAAATATGGGTCAGTTGCCGAGAGTCTGAATTCTGACCACATGACCATAGGGATACTGTAACGGTCGGAAGTGCAGGGGGATCAGCTGAATGATTGGCACCAACTCTTCTGCCTTTGTTTCATTTAGCAACGCAGTCAAAGCCGTCAAACACCTCATCTTGCGCACCGGCTATCAGGAGGAGTTCAAGGACTTAGATATGGTTCAATGTTGGGCGATGCTGATGAGTCCTGAAAGTGTGTTTGAAGGCATTTTCCACCTGGTCCGGTAAGAAATTAAAAGTCAAAAGAGCTTGGCTACGAGGGGCAGTGGGTGAGAGAGGGAGGGGAGGCAGAGGGAGAGGAGGAAGAAGAGGAGGCAGAGAGATAGGGGGAAGGGGAGAGAGAGGGAAGGGGAGAGGGGAGAGGGAGAGAAAGAGGGAGAGAAAGAGGGAGAGAAAGAGGGAGAGAGACACACAGAAGGCAAAAGTGAGAGAGAGGAAAGGTTAGAGGGGAGGAGAGGGAGGGGAGAGGGAGAGGGAGAAAGAGAGAGGAAGGGGAGAGGGAGAGAGGGAGGGTGAGAAATTCTCTAAATGGAGTAATTCATTGAGTAATTCATTTATCGATCATTCAGCTCATGATTTCTCTAGCTTGGTGATTTTCTTCTCCCTAACCAGCAGATCTTGTCTGATCTCTCCATATTTATTCTCTTAGGATCTTGTTCAACTATTCGAAACATGAGCTGAAGGTCATGCTCCGACAGGCTGAGACCTACGTGCGCCACCCCGATTTAAGACACAAAACCATTGGGATGGTTTTCTTTTCGGAGGTGAGGAGACCTTGAGATGCACCCCAACCTTCTGGAGCTCAAGGAAAGTTGCCCAGGGTTCAACAGAACTTTATGGTTAGAAACTAGAAGTTGTGGGTTCTCCATCACTGGAGGTCTTGAAGAAGAAACTAGACAGCCATTTGTCTGACATGGTAGAGGTCTCCTGCTTCACCAGGGGGTTGGGCTAGAAGACCTCCAAGGTCTCCTGGTATTCTGTTAATCAGTGGAATGGCTTGCCTCCAGAAGTTGTGGGAGGGAGGGAGGGAGGGAGGGAGGGAGGAAGGAAGGAAGGAAGGAGATTGAGGGAGGGAGGATGGGAGAAAGGGAGGAAGGAAGACTCAATGACCCCAAATTCCTTTTACTTTTTGCATTATTTTTTGTATTCTTGCAACTATCATTTACACTACCTATCAGACAGTCACAAAAGGGATGACGTAACCTCGAAACACTGCGACCGTCATATATATATATATATTTATATGCCGCCATTCTCCCGAGGGACTCAGGGCGGCTTACAAAAACAATATCCAATACAAATCACAATAAATTAAAATCAACAACCCAATTAAAACAATTTAAAATTATAACAATGTACACCCATAATGGATCAGTTAAGTTGACGAAAGGGCCACATCTTCAACTCAAATATGGACCGGCAAGTACCCAAATTTTGATCACATGACCATGAGGATGCTACCATGGTCATAATTCTGAAAAATGGACGTATCTCTTTTGTCAATGCCGTTGTGACTTTCAGCGGTCACTAACTGAGGACTGTGTTTATTTTCTTTTTCTCTCCCCTTAATGGCTGAAAGTGGCATCTTTAGTCGAGGCTCTCAGGGAAGTTCTCTTCCTTGGCTTGGCTAACGCTCCATATCTCCACTCTTCTTCTTCAGCTGCTGTTTCACCCGGAAATTTGCCAATTCTTTGTCATCCAAGACATCCTCCGGGTGCTGAAGGAATGGATGACCCAGCCATATCCGCTGATACAGACTTTCAGCGTTAGAGGACTGGGGAACCTCATCCAACACCCGTTTGAGGTAAGAGATGGGGGGCAGGAAGGGAGTGGCTTCCAAGGTAGTAGCAGGTGTGACCTCGCTCTCTGGGAAGTCTACAAGGCTGGGAAGGAGAGAAGAAGGAGAAGAAGAAGGCAACCAGCAGAAAGAGGACAGCTAGAGTGGTGTCTCTTCTACAAAGATGGCTGCAACCCTGGAAGATCTGAAGGTGCAAGTAGAGGCCAGATCCTCTTGGAGGACATTTGTCTGAAATGGTATAGGGGTTCTGGCTTGAGCAGGGGTTGGACTCGAAGACCTCCAAGGTCCCTTCCATCTCTGGTATCCTGTTAAGGACCAGGGGAGACCTGAGAGCAGTCTTCCAGTATTTGAAGGGCTGCCCCAAAGAAGAGGGGGTCAACCTATTCTCCAAAGCCCCTGAAAGCAGAACGAGAAGCAGCGGATGGGAACTAATGAAGGAGAGAAACAACCTGGAACTAAGGAGAAATTTCCTGACCCTGAGAACAATTCATCCTTGGAACGACTTCCCTCCAGAAGTTATGGGTGCTCCATCACTGGAGCTTTTCAAGAAGAGTTTAGATAACCATTTGTCCAGCAGAGTCTAGGGTCTCCTGCTTGAGCAGGGGGTTGGACTGGAAGACCTCCAAGTTCCCTTTCAACCCTCTTCTTCTATGCTCTGTGGCCTTCTCTTGCATTTGTCATGATCGCTGGGAGACTCAGAGAACTCCAGTGACCGTTTAATTGCTCGTTTCTTTCCCTGCTTCCTCCAGAAGAACATCTTGGAACCCCTCTTGATGCCAGTGCTAAACTGCGCTTGTCACGAAGAGAAGACCTTGGCAAAAGAAGCTATAAGGACCCTGCATTTCCTCCTCAGGAACCTCGATATCAAAACCCATGCGGTGAAGGCAGTCAACCTCATTCCGCTCCTTCTGAAACATTTTCATGATGTAAGTCAACCAAATCATAACAAACTGGTTTTCCACCTCTCCCTCCCTCCCTCCCTCCCTCCCTCTCTCCCCCTCTTCCCTCACTCACTCTCTCCCTCTCTTTCGCTCCCTCCTCACTCCCTTCCTCCCTCCCTCTCTCTCTCTTTCTCTCTCTCTCTCTCCCTCCTTCCTCCCTCCTTCCCTCCCTCCCTCCTACACTCCCTTTCATTCTCCCTCTCCCTCTATCTCTCTCTTTCTCCCATAAAGATGAGAGAAAGTCCAGAAGGAGCTGCTAAGATTGAACAACTCTGGTCTAGATCAGGATTTTTCAACCTTGGCAACTTTAAGAGGTGAGGACTTCAACTCCCAGAACTCTCCAGCCAGCATACTGGAGTTGGGCTCCCCATCTTTGGGGCAACCATGACCTGGATGATTGACCATCTCCATGGACATTGAACTGGGAATAGGTGTGCTCTGAACTTGTGTGTTCTCCTCCAAACTTCAAGAAACTTCTGCATGGCTATTCTGCTATTGGAGGGACTAACCTGTCTCTCTTCCTTCGTAGGACGACATCGAACTGAGGAATACCTCCATCACCATTTTTGGCATGCTCCTGAAAGGACTGAAGGAGTTACGGAACAGTAATATGGCCGAAAACATCCTGAACAGCCTTATTCCCCTCCTCATACAACTGTCAAATGATCGGACGAAAGAGGTGAGTTGAAGGGCTGGCTAACCTGAGCTCCTGCTCTGATCATGCTACCTTCACAGAGACCACTCTGTACCCCCATCTTCACTCAGAGCAACGTGGTTGTACCACGTGGACACTCTGGAGAATGCAAAGACATTGTAGACAATCCTGAAGTTGTGGGGTCCTTGGTGCTCCCTGAACTTGGTTGTTTCCTTGAAGACTTGTTTCATGACCCAACTAGGTGTCTTTCCTCCCTCGGCCAGGTCTCCAGGAAGACCCTCGACTCCTGCGTGTCCTTTATGAACTGGGGGGGCTTTCCCAGCAACTTGTTTGACTATGAAATGTACACCAGTCTTCATAGCATGTACTCCAACATCTGCTACGTGGTTGTAAGTAGGAGCCAAGCTGGCCTGTTTTCTTCCAGATTAGAGTAAACTAACCGTTTATTTCTTTATTTTGTCCTGCCTTTCTTATTTTGATAAATAGTTCAAGACGGTGGGCATCCCTAATACTTCTTCTTTTCTTCACAACAACCCTGTGAGGTGGGTTGCCCTGAGCGAGAGGGACTGCACCAAAGTCACCCAGCTGGCCATCGTGACTAAGGAGGGACTAGAACTCCCAAAGTCACCCAGCTGGCTTTGACCAAGAAAGCAGCCCCTTGGTTAAAAAAAAAAAAGCTCTATAGTTCATTGGCTTCTTTGTTGCCTTGTTTTCCCCAGATGAATAAATGCAAGCAAAACCTTCCTGCGATGTTGGATCAGATGCTGGGATTCCTGAGGAGCCGGAACTCTTCCCATCGCGAGGCAGCTGCCCTCTTAATTGGTAATCACCAATGCCAACTCTGGAAGGAGGGCAGGAAAACCCAAGACAGGCGGGCGGCCTTGTCACCAAAAGGATCTATGCAGAATTAAGCCATGTCGCTTAATCAGACTGGAAGCTGCTCTTATACCGTGTGGCTTCTCCGGAACGGCTACGATCGCGCAACAGTTTCTCAGGCAGTTCCTGCCCTCTTTCTTAAGGGTATCGCTGCCGTTGTTAAGTTAGCCACATGGTTGTTAAGTGAATCTGGCTTCCTCCCGGATTTGGCTCATCCGAAGATCGCAAAAAGTGATCTTTGACCCCCAAGACACTGTAAGCGTCATAAATACGAGTCGGTTTGCCAAGCATCCGGATTTTGATCTTGATGTGGCAACGCTTCTAAGTGTGAAAAGCAGTCGTAAGTTCCTTTTTTCAGTGCCATTGTAACTTTGAATGGTCACTAAATGAACTGTTAGAAGTCGAGGACTACCTGGCCTGTATCCCTCTCTCTTGTATAGGCAAACCCACAGCCGTAGCTTTTTCTCTGGAAATATTTCCAGCTGGCCTCCCATTCTAGTATTAACTGGATTCAAGGCTGCTTAGATTTTTTTCCAAGATGATGGTTGTTTGCACAGTCCTAGAACATAAAGTAATAGAGTTGGAAGGGACCTTAGAGGTCTTCTAGTCCAACCCCCTGCTAAAGCAGGAGACCCGATTCCATTTCAGACCAGTGGCTGTCCAATCTCTTCGTTAATCTCTTCTTGAAAGCCTCCAGTGAGGCCTGGAGACAAAAACAGAGGAAGAACGGCTACCCCTAGTCCTTCTTATTATTAGACAGACCCAATCCCTGGAACCATCCCGTAAAGTCCCAAAGCGACTCTTCCAAGTGGAAACCAATGAATTGCGCGTTTTTTTCCTGAATCAGTCGATTTAGCCGTCTCTGTTAACCCCACCAACGTTTTCTTTTTACGTGCCCAGGCTGCTGCGCGCAATACATGCAACCGGAAGTGATGACTTCAAAACAAATGAAAGAAGTTTTCCTGGGTGAGTTTCAAAGTTCCCTCGCTTGAAACAAGGAGTTTTTCTCCAGAAGCTCTGTCGCTGATCAGGGCTGGTTCTCACGGTTGATCCCGGAAATCCTTTGTTTTCTGGATTCGTTTCAGGTCTCCAGGATCTGCAAGGCGATTCCGAAGCCTCAGTGGCTCAGGCTGCAGCTGACTCAATGCAAGAAATCTTTCGGCAGTGTGGCCATCTGATCAAGCCGGGTCTTGTTAGTAGTCAACTCCTCTCCAAAGGCATCAGGAGGATCTCCGAGACCAAGCAATAATAGTTTCACAGTTTCATAGTTTTCATTATTGTCATGGCACCTCATAGAATGAAACTAAGTGCCATCCTCACTGTATATTATACATTTTAAAAACCCTATAAAAATAAAACAAAAACACACTTCCTTCACATTGTATGCAATTGAATTAAAAAACCCTCGTATTGTATTCATATTGCACTGTACGTAGAATTGTATAGTTACTGCTCTGCGATAGAAGCTGTTTTTCAGCCTACTTGTCCTTGTTTTTATTGTCCTGTACCGTCTGCCAGATGGTAATAGTTCAAAAAGAGGGGGGCCCAGGGTGAAATGGATCCTTAAGGATGCTTTGAACTTTCTAAAGCCAGCGGGAGCTATAAAGCTCTTCCAAAGTGGGGAAGGGGCAACCCATGACCCTCTGGGCACCTGCCTTCCAGCTGGTCTTTGGGGAAAGCGAGGAAGCGTGAAGATAATTCTTACACCGCGAAGGACCACGAAGGAACGTCGCAGAAAGAAGACCTGGCAGGGAGATTGTGGAAACAGGCCCTGGAGATAGACAGAACAATTTAATGTCAGAGAGAGGAGAAGGTTCCACGAGAAGGTCACAGAGCCACAGGTGCTATTGGAGAAGGGTGGTAGCAACCATCAACCATCGATGATATCTGGAACATCTCCCTCTTGGTCGTCTTCCAACAGAAATAGGAACGCCTAGAGTAGGGCAGATGCAGAGAGCTGAACACTCCGTGGGGGGAGATCTAATGTCCTCCAAAAAGATGCTCATTATTATCCACATAGATGGAGCATTGAATAAAAGCCTTCGGGAAAACCTCTGGATCCCAAAGGCGTCTTCCCATGGGCCCTGATCTCCTTTGGAAAGCATGCGACGTTTCTCAACTTAGTTTGTTAAGCCAGAAGGTGGCCGAGCACTGGTCCCCTCCTCGTATCTGTTCCTGGCAGTCCTTTCAACTTTCAGCCCTGAATGAGCCCAGCCTCATAGGTTGTAAGTTGGACTGGTCATAAACCAGGTCATCCTGCGTCCGTGATCGATTTAATGACTTTTAAATGGATTAAGGGAGTTGTTCAGTACAGACATTGTCAATAATCATATATTCATGTGCGTCTCCTAGGGGAAATTGTTTTGAGAATAGAAGAAGAAGAATAGAATAGAGCTGGAAGGGACCTTGGACAGGGGTGAAATGTAAAATTTGTTACTACCGGTTCTTTGGGCGTGGCTTGGGGGGGGTAATGTGACTGGGTGGGCATGGCCAACTTTGTTTTTTTAACTTTTCAAAGCATTTTTTCTGCAAATGCAAAAAAATGCTTTGAAAAGCCTCTGCCGATCAGGCAACACAGCTGGGATTGTCAGAGGCTTTTAAAGCATTTTTTAAAAAAGCCTCTCTGCCAATCGGGCAACTCAGCTGGGATCGGCGGAAGCATTTTTTCGGCGGAAGAGGTTGTAGAAAAAAGGCTTTTAAAAGTAAAAAAAAAGCCTCTGATGATCGTGCGGGTCAGCTGGGCATGGTGTGTGTGTGGGGGGGGGGGATGCAGGGATTTTTGCTACCGGTTCTCCCAACCACCCGCCGCCATCGCTACCGGATCGGGCAATCTGGTCCGAACCAGGAGATTCACCCCTGACCTTGGAGGTCTTCTAACCGAACCCCTGCTCAAGCAGGAGAATTTACACAATCTAAGATAACTTTGTCCTCTTAAAAGCCTCCACTGATAAAGCACCCACGACTTCTGGTGGCAGGCTGTTCCACTGGTTAATTGTCTTCTTTGTTAAGAAGTTTCTCCTCAATTCCAGGTTGCTTCTCTCCTTGATGAGTTTCCGTGGTTTCTTCTCCTGCCTTCTGGTGCTTTGGAGAATAATTGGACCCCGTCTTCTTTGGGGTAGCCCCTCAAATACTGGGAAACTGCTATCATGTCGCCCCTAATTCTTCTTTTCTTTAGAAAAGAATAGCGTCTAATTATGGTAGATGCCCCAAAGTGGAGAAAGGCAGACCAAAAAGGCATAGAAATATCAGGACAGGTAGTTCTCAACTTATAACCGGTCATTTAGTGTCCGTTCGAAGCTACAATAGCACTGAAGAAAGTGTTTTACATCCCTTTTTCACACTGATGACCGTTGAAACATGGTTGGTCCTCAACTTACGACCACAATTGAGCCCAAAGTTTCTGTTGCTAAGTGAGACATTTTTAAGTGAGTTTTGTCCCATTTTACGAACCATTCTTGCCACCATTGTTAGGTGAATCTCTGCAGTTGTTAAATCAGCAACAAGGTTGTTAAGTGAATTGGCTTTGCTGGTCAGACGGTCGCAAAAGGGGATCACGTCACCCTGGGACACTGCAACCGTCGTAAATGTGAATCAGTGGCCTAGTGTCTGGATCTGGATTGTGTGACCCTGGGAAATGCTGTGGAAAACAGCCCTAAGTCACTTTTTCCGTGCCGTTGTAACTTTGAATGGTCACTAAATGAACTGTTCTAAGTCAAGGACTACCTTACCCCAAGGCTTTCCTTTCTTTTCGTTCTCCACTTTCCGTTTCCTTTCTTTTCGTTCTCCACTTTCTGCCCAGTCTTTCCAAATTCTTCCAGCAGATGGTGGCATAATCTTACGAGTCTTCCCTCAGCCAAGTTCTGTAAAAAAATAATAATCAGAATTTGATTTTGGAATGTTGGAATTTCCCGATATATACGGCATACCTTGTTTGAACTTTCTGAACATGTCCCGGTCAGTTTCTCAACATGATGAGATGGAGGAATAAGACTGAAGAAGAAGATTCGCAAAAACAGTCAGGAAAAAATTGAGATGGAAAAATTACAATCTTTTTGCCTGGGGAGGATAGTAGTAGTGAAAATGAATGACTAGACTTTTATTTAGGGACATGATTTGTTTTGAAAAGTTATATTAAGTAATCTTACGTTTGAATTGTTATGGGCTACTGACCAAACTTTCACTTTTGTCCTGAAGTATATTAACACTAAAGTTAATTTTAAGGAATGCTTTGCTGAAAATCTATATAAGCTTATAAAGAATGTTTTGTTGAAGAATAAATATAAACTTGTGGGGTATAAGGAAAATATAAGTGGTGCAAGGGTTGAGGGAAGGTCTTTTACAATATTTTTTATAGATATCAAATAGTGAAGATGTTATTTGATTATAAGCAGTGTATTTGTAGAGAATAAGATGAATAAGTTTATGCAAAGTTATTAAGTAAGGCATGTTCCCAGGAAGAATTAAGATGAGTTTATGGGGTAAAAAGTAGAAATAAGATTTTTACAATATAGTTTATTTAAGATTGGTTAAAATATTTTGTCAATGGGTTCATATATGTAAGGGTTGGAGATGTGATGGTTAATTGTAATTGGGTGCTGATTGTGCAATGCTGGAAGAAAGAAGACTTGCGTATTATTGAAGAACGGACAAGAATGAAGTTGGATTCATTATTTTCAAACAATAATCGGTTTAAATAGTTATATTCAGATACGAACAAGGGGAGTTAAAGTGTAAAAGGGAGATAAATCTATAGATAGTTAGCTTATGTTTTTTTTATATGTTTGTTAAATGCTATAGCCTGTATTTGCTCTGGGAAGTCGGGGGGGTGGGGGTGGGAGGGTTGGGCAGGAGGGGGGAGGAGGGAAGGGAAAATATGTGTAAAATTAAAAAAAACTTTTTAATAAAAAAAAAGAAGTGGTTTGGAGTAGAAGGCCTCCAAGGCAGGGGTGAAATGCTACCAGTTTGGGCAGGTGAGCCCGAACCGATAGTAATAATTGCTACCTTTTGCCCAAACCGATAGTTTAAAAATGCTTTAAAAAGTACGACAATCAGCTGAACCAGGCAATATCGGAGCTTTTTTAAAACTTTTTTTTAGCATTTTTTTACTACCAATCAGCTGTGAGAAATCTGCTGTGCCTGATTGTCTATGAGGTTCCTGCTTGTTGCAGGGGCCATTTTGTGTGAAGTGCAGCCGCTTTTGCATTGCGTGTGAGTCAGTTGTGCAGCTTTTGTGTTATTTTTGTGCAAAGTGCAATAATTTCTTTTTGAGCTCTCTGTGATTCTGTGAGGTTCCTGTTTGTTGCAGGGGCCATTTTGTGTGAAGTTCAGCCGCTTTTGCATTGCGTGTGAGTCAGTTGTGCAGCTTTTGTGTTATTTTTGTGCAAAGTGCAATAATTTCTTTTTGAGCTCTCTGTGATTCTGTGAGGTTCCTGTTTGTTGCAGGGGCCATTTTGTGTGAAGTCAAGCAGCTTTTGCATTGCGTGTGAGTCAGTTGTGCAGCCACGCCCACCCAGTCACATAACCACCAAGCCACGCCCACCCGGTCAACTGCCCACCAAGCCACGCCCACAGAACCGGTAGGGAAAATTTTTGAATTTCCCCACTGCTCCAACTTCCAACTGGGTCATTCTGGGAAAAGCACCTTTGGGTTAATTTTGGAGACACGCTGCTCCTGGAAACCTCCCCCCCCTTGACCAGTTTTGGGGTCCCTGGCACTTCCGGTGGCGCAGAGGCCCTCCGTGAGGGACGGCCCACTGAACTCTCAGCCACGGAGGGTGCGGTGTGGCTTGCCAACTCCTCAGCAGATGTGGCAGGGGAACGGCCAACGTTTTACCTGCCTGGGCTTCCTTGGAAAGCAAACTTCGGGAGTGGACCAGGGTTTCCGTGCTTCGGAAGGCTTTCATTGCTGCAGAGAAGCAGCAGCAAAGGCCCAGGAGCAACGTAAGCTTCCTGCCATCAGATCAGTTGGCAACCCTGGCTCCTTCACAGGGAGATACCAACCCAGAGGAATATATGGGCGGTCCTCGACTTACGACACAAGTGAGCCCAACATTGCTGTTCTGAAGCAAGACAGTTGTTAAGTGGATTTCCCCCCATTTTACGAACTTTCTTGCCATGGTTGTTAAGTGAACCACTGCAGTTGTTGAGTTAGAAACAGTTGTTGAGGAAAGAAGGAAGGAAGGAAGGAAGGAAGGAAGGAAGGAAGGAAGGAAGGAAGGAATTAAAGGAGGGAGGGATGGAGGGAGGGAAAGAGGGAAGGAGGGAAGGAGGGAAGGAGGGAAGAAAGGGAGGGAGGGAGGGAGGGAAGGAGGGAAGGAGGGGAGAGGGAGGGGGAAGAGGATATGGGAATGACCTTTTAAAGATATTTTAGGACTTTTCTTGTCACATCTGTTAAGTGAATCACTGCAGCTCTCAAGTTAGAAACATGGTTGTTAAGTGAATCTGGTTTCCCCACTGACTTTCCTTGTCAGAAGGTCGCAAACTGTGATCGCTTGACTTTGGGACACAGCAACGGTCATAAATCTGAACCAGTGGCCAAGCGTCTGATGCTGGGCTTTTTTTTTCTGGCAGCCAGCAAACACTCTGCTGCCCATTGGGAGACTAAGGAGACTATGATAGATCTATCTCGGACTTATAAGTCCTCATCAGTTAGCCACACCCTCATCCCATGTATCCTCCCTGTAAAGGTACAGTATTTGTTTTTCTTTTTTTTCCTTTCCTTTTCATAGGCTTTATGTGTATTTCTCTTTAGCCAGGTTCTTCCTACATAAACCAAGATTTTTATGGAACCCTAATTCAGTGAAATCACAATCCACTAGTTTCTAGGCTTTTTTTTTTCTGGCAGCCAGCAAACACTCTGCTGCCCATTGGGAGACTAAGGAGACTAAGATAGATCTATTTTGGACTTATAAGTCCTCATCAGTTAGCCACACCCTCATCCCTGTAAAGGTACAGTATTTGTTGTTTTTTTTCCCTTTCCTTTTCATAGGCTTTATGTGTATTTACTTGATCCTTCAGATCTTCCAGGGGTGCGCCCATCTTTGTAGAAGAGACACCACTCTAGCTGAGTCCATCCTGTTCCTGATGATTGTCTTCTTCTCCTTCTTCTGTCCTCCCCAGCCTTGAAGACTTCCCAGAGAGTGAGGCCACACCTGCTACTACCTTGGAAGCCACTCACTTCCTGCCCCCCATCTCTTACCTCCAAGGGGTGCTGAAGAACATATCCCAGTCCTCTCACGCTAAAGATCTGGATCAGAGGATACGGCTGAATCATCCATTCCAGGAGAACCTCGAGAATGTCTGGCGTCATAAAGAAGTCTCCAACCTCCGGGTGATACAGCAGCTGAGGAAGAAGAGTGGAGATACGGAGCATTAGCCAAGCCAAGGAAGGGAACTGCCCCGAGAGCCTCGACTAAAGATGCCACTTTCAGCCATTACGGGGAGAGAAAAAGAAAATACAGTCCTCGGTTAGTGACCACTGAAAGTCACAACGGCACTGACAAAAGGGACATGCCCATTCTTCAGACTTTCAGACCATTGTAGCATCCTCATGGTCATGTGATCAAAATTTGGGTACTTGCCGGTCCATATTTATGACGGTCGCAGTGTTTCGAGGTTACGTGATCCCTTTTGTGACCGTCTGATAGGCCAAGTCAATGGGGAAACCAGATTCACTAATTCATCAGACTGACCACCGTAAGAACTGCACTGCAGCGATTCACTTAACAACTGTGGCAAGGAAGGTCAAACAATGAGGCAAAACTTGCTTAAGAACTTTCGCTTAGCAACAGAAATTTGGGGCTCAGTTGTGGTCGTATATCGAGGACAACTTTTAGACGGAAATCACTGAAAGATCTGGTTTATCCTAAGTATTCGACCACGGCATTGGCTTAAGGACTGCTGAAATCACTTAGTGACCACTGGAGGTTCTATGACAGTCATATGTCGAGGACTACAGTATGGCAAAAGGTAATGTAAATGATAGTTGTAAGAATACAAAACTGCCTATAATGCAAAGAGTAAAAGGAAATTGTGGTCATCGAGTCTTCCTTCCTCCCTCCCTCCCTCCCTCCCTCCCTCCCTTCTTTTCTTCCTCCCTCCCACCTTCCCCACCAACAACTTCTGGAGGGAAGCCCTTCCACCGATCAACAGAATAGCAGAAGACCTTGGAGACCCCCTGCTCAAGCAGGAGACCCTCTACAACAGGCACCCTCAAACTACGGCCCACGGGCAAAGAATACGGCCCGCGGGGTGGCGTGATTAAGCCCCGCCCCTTGCCCCGCCCCTAACTGCCTTATCTCCCAGCGAGCCAGCTGCAAGGCCAGCTGAGGGCCAGCTGAGGGGTGATCTCGCCGGTGCAGCCTGGAAAAGCAGCTCTGGGCTTGTAAAGAACTCCTTCAAATTAAAAGTCTTTAAAACAATTTAAATGGGGGCTTAGAAGGAGAAAAGCCAGAAAATAGACAGTTAAATTGGCCACGCCCACCCAGTCACATGACCACCTAGCCATGCCCACCCACCCCGTCCGGTCCCCCAACAGTCTGAGGGACTGTGAATCGGCCCCCTCTTTAAAACGTTGGAGGACCCCTGCTCTACAACCTCAGACCAATGGCTGTCCAGAATATTGGGGTGCATCCCAAGGTCTCCTCACCTCCGAGAAGAAAAGCTTCCCGATGGTCTTCTCTCTTAGATCGGGACGGGGCAGGTAGGTGTTGGCCTCTCTGAACATCACCTTCAGCCCCAGTTTAGAGAAGCTGACTAAGTTCCCAAAAGAGCAAATATGGAGAGCTCAGACGAGATCTGCTGGTTAGGGAGAAGAAAATCACCAAGCTAGAGAAATCATGATCTGAATTCAATTACTCAATGAATTACTCCATTGAGAGAATTTCTCACCCTCCCTCTCTTTCTCTCTCTTTCTCTCCCTCCCTCTCCCCCTCCCTCTCTCTTTCCCTCTTTCTCTTTCTCCCTCCCTCCCTCTCTCCTCTTCCTCTCCCCTCCCTCTCCCCTCCCCTCCCTCTCCCCACTCTCTCTAGCTTTCTCTCTCTCTCTGCCTTTTCTTCTTCCTCTCCCTCTCCCCTCCCCTCCCTCTCCCACCCGCTGCCACTTGTAGACAACCTCTTTTGTCTTTTAATTTCTTACAGGACCAGGAAGAAAATGGCTTCGAACAAACCGTCAGGAGTCACCGTCATGTCCCAGCATCTAACCTTCTCCAACTGACTGAACTCCTCCTGATAGCCGGCACATAATATTAAATTTTTGATGGCTTGCACTGCATTGCTAAATCATGAGGTTCATGAGGACTTCCTTGATGGGTCTGCCTTTTAGCGGCTTCTTGCTCTCCCATAAAATTTTAAAGGACTCGTCAGAGAGTTCTGAGAAGAAGAGACAGACAGAGATTGATGGGCAATTTGATGGGACAAGTCTTCTCAAAGCGAAGAGAGAAAAAAATGTGCTTAGACCAGACTGATCCTGAGGGAAGGGTCAAACGTGTCATAACTCTCGAGTCCCTGATCTTCATATTCTTAGACAACCGTCTTGAGGAGGAACTTTGAACTCCATATATGGAATTGGAATTTTTTCCAATTCCATATATGGCGGAGGGGGTCAACTTATTTTCCAAAGCAGCAGAAGGCAGGAAGAGAACTAACGGATGGAAGCTACTCATGGAGAGAAGCAGCCTGGAATTAAGGAGAAACTTCCTAACAGTGAGGACAATCAACCAGTGGAACTTCTTGCCACCAGAAGTTGTGAGTGCTTCATCACTGGAGGCTTTTAAGAAGAGACTGGATAGGCATTTGTCTGGGATTGTGTAGCATCTCCTTCTTGAGCAGGAGGTTGGACTAGAAGACCTTCAAGGTCCCTTCTGGCTGTGTTCTGATAGGTAGATTGATTGGTAGTGTGGGATGGGCTGATATGATGGGACAAGGTGGTTCCATAGGTAGCCCAGCCCTGTAGCATCTATACCTGGATATGAAGGCAGGACGGTGTCTGGTGAGCGTTTACTCCCCCGAGGCCTTTCCCTCTTGGGCCTCCTTGGAAAGGAAGGGGGCTCTTTCAGGCCAGGCTTCATCTCCCCCTGAGAAGCCTTCAGAGGAGTCCTGGCAGATGTCCTGCGCACCAAATCAGGGAGCACCAGCGCTGGAGGCTGAACCTTCTTCCTGACCTCCAATTGAACTGGGGAAGACGTCACAATCAGAGGCAAGGCCTCCATGGTTCTGGCTAAAGAACCGGATGGGTGGGAGCCAGAGAAGAGGACTTCCTGATTGTCCCACTGACACAGGTCATTGTTGCTGATTTGTGACTCTGACTCCTTGCTGTCCTTCTTCAGGAAGGGAAGCTTTTTCAGCCTATGATCCATCCTGTTGTGAAGAGTGAGTGTTGGAACTGGAGTAGAGTAGAGTAGAGTAGAGTAGAGTAGAGTAGAGTAGAGTAGAGTAGAGTAGAATAGAATAGAATAGAATAGAATAGAATAGAATAGAATAGAATAGAATAGAATAGAATAGAATAGAATGAGCTGGAAGGGATCTTGGAGGGCTTCTGTTCCAGCCCCCTGTTCAAGCAGGAGAACCTATAGCATTTCGGATAAGTGGCTGTCTAGTTTCCACTCCAGGGATTCACTTAACAACGGTGGCAAGAAAGGTTGTAAAATGGGGCAAAACTCACTTAAGGACCGTCTCGCTTAGCAACCTCAATTTTGGCCTAGATTGTGATGGCAAGTCAAGGGTTGCCTACGTTTCAGTTTCCTTGCAGACCATCCAGAATCTCTTCCTTTGTGAGATGGACAATCCTTTCACTTAGATGAAGAAAGGAAGAAAGTTTGTGTCAGATGTAAATGCCTTATTCTCCAATGTGTAAATAATGTATATATGGAACATCAGAGGTTAACTTATTCTTTGGACTTTAATGTATTCATAACTTACCACTCCCATTCCTAGCTCCACCCCTTGTATATATAAGGAGCCACCCTCACCATTCTCCTTGCTTCTACCTTGAATATTCAGTGAATATAGAATGCCTATCATAATTAAAAAGAAATATATTTAAAGCTCTAACTCTTATTATCTTTATTGAGTCTGATCCTGAAAATATTGCAACAAGCTGGTAGCAGAGGATGGTTAATTGACTCAATAAGTAATTAAAAATGTCCAAGAAAGATAGGCCCAACACCAGGGCCTACAGCAAAGAAATAGAAACTGATCAAGAGATGATCAACGAATCCACCAATGCGATTTCGAGAGAATCCGAAGAATACACCACTGAAGAAGAAGAACTAATGAGTGAAAATAATGACCAGAAAGAAATCGAAATAGAAAATAACGAACTCAGGTCAGAGATATTAAAGATACTAAAAAGCCAAAAGAATGATGAAAGTCTCATCGCGGACCTCCAGGAGATGCTGAAGAACAGCGGAGCAGCGAGAGAGAAAAACGTCATTAAAGAAAAACCCAAAGATCAAAAAACCGTAAGTGAGATGACTACTGAGAAAATAGTTGTTAAAAAGAAAAGATGTGATCCCGCGCGAAATTTTGAATGGCAGCCATCTTGGTTTCAACGAACTTCAAAAGAGAATGGAGCAGAGCCAATCAAAACGCTCAGTTCAAAATTTCTGGCGCGAAAAACACTATCAGACGAAGAAAGTGAGAAAGAAGTCTCAAACTCTTCAGATGATCCAAAATCAGAAAGTGAAGACGATTTAACAAAATCTCAAGTAAAATCAGCAATGAAAACGCTTTTTGCTGCTTTTGGGCCAAGACTGAAAATTACCAAGACATCTACGAAGAAGCAAGAAATCAAACCGGCGACTCAAGACCTGCACGCTCCCATCCTGACTTCGAAAGCGACGACGCCCGAGCCCAGAGAGCCATGCCGATTTCGCCCTACACCACAGGCAAGATCGAATACCAACGCACACAAAAAGAAGAAAAGAACCGTCGCCACCACCAGAACCCCAAAAACCGAGCCAGAGACCGACTCATCTGAGGAGGAGCGGATCGAGAGAGCTGAAAGGGAGAGAACCTTCCACGACGCCACCAAAGAAGAAATGAGCAACGCGCATGTGCGAAACTACGTAGACGACCCAGAAGGACTTGAACTGGCCAGAGAACCGCGCAGACTCATTGCAAGCATCCCAATGCCGTTCTGTAATTTCCTACACTTGAGAGATCACGGACTGCCCCAGGTTGTAAGTAATGGACAGAATAATGTAGGTAACTTACCCAGTGACTTCCCAAAACTTAGAATTGATGGCATTAATTTACAAGAGTGGTATCAACAGCTTCAGGTTATTTTCATGAAAGAAAATTTACTATTCTTTATAACTAGCCCTCCAAGAAGACCTTGGACTTTAAAAATAGATTGTTTACATCATAGAGCATTTTTCATAATAATATCTAGCGTGTCTCCTGCAATGTATCATAGCATCAAACCAAACCTAACTGTATCAGAAATAATTCAATGCATGTTTAATCTATTTCACAGCGATAGCGTAGCTACAACCACAAGAATGTCTAAGGATTTCTTTTCCTCTAGAGTAAAACCAGGGGTTTCTATAAGTGAGCATTTGATAAATCTAAACAAAATAAGAGCTGAGCTACAATTGAGGGGGGAAGTGATTTCAGATCAAACAATGAAAAGTGTTATTATCAATTCACTTGATCCATCATGGGATAGCTTTATGTCACACTTAGATACCATTAATTTGGGATATTTATCCATAGAAAGTCTATCTAACAAATTGATAGCAGAAGACAATTCAAGAAAAAATCGATCCAGTAACCAAACAGACCACAAACCTTTTAGGAAAGTAGTCTTTCAAGATAAACATAATGAGGCCTTTAGATGCTACAATTGTGGATCCAGGGAACATAGTAGAAGAGACTGCCCCAAAGTCTCAAGAGAGAGACATAGACCAGAATATAGGAGCAAATATAATTACAGACAATCTTCCACAGATAGACACAAATATAGAAGTCCACCAAATTACAAAGAAGGTAGAAGGGGTAGAGAAAATTCAAAAGAGAGGAAATCTGGGTCACTGAATGGGCTAAATAAACAAGACAGCACCAGAACACAGCAGGATGAGAATAACAATTGGCTTATTGATTCTGGTGCAACAAATCACACCACCAACAACAAAAGTATATTATCTTCATTTATAGAAGATAAGTTTGTGATAAAGGTAGCTAATCAAGAAAAGGTTCAAGTACTAGGCAAAGGAAATGTGACCTTGCCTGGTCTAGGGAAAATAGAGGGGGTATTATTAATCCCAGAAATACCTCACAACATACTAAGTGCCATAAAATTAAGCAGAGAATCTGATATCAATATAGTTTTCTCAAAGGGGAAAGCAACTATAGAAAAGAACAAAACAAATGTAGGTACTGTAATGATAAAAGGAGGTCTACCCTATCTGATAACTAAAGAAAGATGTTTACATAACATTGATTCAAATATGGAAGATTGTATTGAAGCAGATGATGTAAATGTCAGTAACAGTGACAATGATGAGTGTAGAATAACTCATGATCACAAAAATACATACAAGGAAAAGAAACCAAAAATAGGTAAACCAATTCATGATGAGTGTGCTCACATCTTACACAGGAAGTTAGGACATGCAAGCTTTCCTGTAGTACAAAAAATGACTGAACACGCAGAAGGTGTCAAAATAAAAAATTGTGAAAATTATTTGGAATGCTCAGTATGTAAATCCACCAAACTAAAAACCAGTCCCAGACCAAAAAAATCTAACAGATCAACTAACAATATTTTTGATTTGGTACATATGGACTTAGTTGGTCCATTAAGTCCCTCAATTACCTATAGAAAACGTTACTTTCTAACAATAGTGGATGACTACAGCCGATATGGTTTTGTTTACACATTAAAGCACAAGGATGAAACATTTCAGAAATTTAAGGAATTCTACAAACGTATAGAAACACAACATAATATCAGAATAAAGCAAATTATGACAGATAGGGGATGTGAATTCATGTCTAAAGAATTCTCCCAATGGTTAAAGGATAGAGGAATGTTACATTTCACGTCCAATCCTTTTTCTGCATTTCAAAATGGAGTTGCAGAGAGGAAAAATTCCACACTACAAACCATGATTAGGTGCACATTAGAGGATGCTGGTTTAGGCAAACAATTTTGGTCAGAGGCATTACATTATTCGAATTACACTCAAAATAGAACCTGGTCCAGTATTGTGAATAAGACACCATATGAGGTGATGTACAATAGAAAACCCAAATTATCACACATGCACATATTTGGAGTCACTGCAGACGTACACATACCTAAACAATTGAGGAGAAAGGGAGAAAACGTATCCAGGAGATTAAGATTCATGGGATACGAAACTGGAACCAAAGGGTACAGATTTATTGATAGTAATAACAAATTTATAGTATCCAGAACAGCTGTGTTCCATGAACAGGCCAATTGGTCAAAATTGCACCTTAATGAAATATTTCCTAATAAATGTAAAGATACGATATCTTGCGAGGAAGGAACAACAGAAAATCAAAATATTAACAAAAGTAAGAACAAAACCAAAACTTGGACTAATAGTCAGCATAAAATAAAGACAGACACATTAACAAAAAAGGAAGCTAGATATTTGCATGATAACCATAGCAAGCCTGAAAGAACTATTAGAAACAATAGAAACCAAATACCAAATAAATACAAAGATTACATAATGCATATGAATGGAGAACAAATAACACCTAATACATATGAAGAAGTATTGAAACTTCCACGTGAAGAAAGAGAAAAATGGGAACTAGCTATGGAAAAAGAGATGGAAAGTTTACAAGGATTAAATGTATTCACACCTGCGATCGCACCTAAGGATAAAACAATTATAGGTACCAGGTGGATTTATAAAATTAAGAACTTAGAAGGAGGCAATACCTTATACAAGGCTAGACTAGTTGCACAAGGCTATGCACAAAAATATCCAGAAGACTATACTGATACATATTCACCCACAGTGAGAACAGAGAGTGTCAAAACAGCCCTTGTAGTAGCATCTGCACTCAATCTGGACGTATTCCAATATGACATACAGACCGCATACTTACATGCAAAATTAGATAAGGAAATATATGTAAGAGCACCACACAGTCAATACACTAATAAGAACGAAATTTGGTTATTAAATAAGAGTCTGTACGGATTAAAGCAATCCGGCAAAAGATGGTACGATTGCTTGGTAAAAGTACTTAAGACCATGGATTTCAACGCCACCACTGCTGATAACTGTTTCTTTGTAAAAAAGAGTAATGATCATATTGAATTTGTATTAATTTACGTGGACGATATTTTATACATTGGAAAGCATAAAGAGAGCAGGGAAATCTTTGTAAATAAGTTAAATGAACACTTCTCACTGAAATCTCTGGGTAAAGTGAATAAATACCTTGGTGTGCAAATTAACAAAACTAAAAGGGGATTCAAACTTACACAGAAAGATAAAATCATCGAACTCCTAAACAAATGTAACTTAAATAATGCCAAAACCTGTGACACCCCTATGCAAACTGATTTTCTTAGAAACACTGATGAATCTTCCCCTGAGTTTAAAGACAACACATTTTACAGATCAGTTATAGGTTCACTCCTTTATATATCTAATTGGACTAGGCCAGATATTGCATTACCTCTCAATCTATTGTCAAGATATGTTAGTAAACCAACCTTGTATCATTGGGAAGCTGTCAAAAGAATTCTAAGATATCTGAAGGGTACATTAGATTTTTGTTTAATGTTGGAACCCAATAATGACAGAGAACCAAAAATTACTTGTTATGCTGATGCAGATTGGGCTGGTGATACATCATGCAGAAAAAGTACTTCTGGTTATGTTTTTCTATTGAATGATTGTCCAGTTTACTGGTATACTGGTAAACAAGAACTAGTAGCCACTTCTACTACAGAAGCGGAATATGTTTGTTTGTCCAAGGCTGCAAATAACCTTGTATGGTTCAATGATCTGATCACTGATGTTTGGAAGAAACCCACCTTACCATTTATTATGCATGAAGACAATAAAGCGGCCATTGAAATATCCAGATCCGATGCAATTGGACAAAGGTCCAGGCATATTGATATAAAGTTTAAGCATGTGAGACAATTGTCTCAAGACGGATTCATTAAAGCAATACATTGCGATACTTCTGAACAATTAGCTGACATATTAACAAAACCCTTACCTTCTAAACAACACAAATATTTAACTTCTAAATTATATGTATTATATTGTCCTGAATCAGAATGTAATTGGTGTTGTGTAACGAACCGGCATTTAGAGGGGGATTTGTCAGATGTAAATGCCTTATTCTCCAATGTGTAAATAATGTATATATGGAACATCAGAGGTTAACTTATTCTTTGGACTTTAATGTATTCATAACTTACCACTCCCATTCCTAGCTCCACCCCTTGTATATATAAGGAGCCACCCTCACCATTCTCCTTGCTTCTACCTTGAATATTCAGTGAATATAGAATGCCTATCATAATTAAAAAGAAATATATTTAAAGCTCTAACTCTTATTATCTTTATTGAGTCTGATCCTGAAAATATTGCAACAGTTTGTTTTGAAGGGGGGGGCGATTTTGGTGATTCAATGCAGCTTCTGGTTTCAGAGCTGAGTTTGCTCCAGTTGCTTTAAACACCGGCAGCTCTTTAAATTTCGAGTTTCTTGGCCTCTTCAGCTTTGAACAACCTTCATGGCATCAGATCTCCCTACCGTCAGTTTTGCACCTAACCATTCCTTCTTTCTCACGGGGTTACACGGCACATCAAGGTGTCTGCGCTTTCTCCAGAGATTTGAGCTGCCATTCACTTGCTGAACGTTTTCTGGATTGGACACAAATAGTTTCATTACTGGAAGAGACTTTAGACATGAAATAAACGCTAATAAGTCAAACAACAATATGAGAGCGTGTTATGTTCAGGGTCCCAGCGTCTGTGAGAAATATACCCTATTAATAATGTCTTTGTGTATTTTGAATGCCTTCACTGAACATAACTATCTGCTGTTTCCACGAGTCACAGCTATTGTCTTAATCAGTTGAACGTTGAACTGAGTAGAATTCTCCAATTATTTCAGAATAAGAGAGTTGGAAGGGACCTTGGAGGTCTTCTAGTCCAACCCCTAGCTCAGGCAGGTGACCCTACAATCATCTCAGACCAATCTCTTCTGAAAAGCTTCCAGTGTGGTTGGAGTTTCAACTTCAGCTTCAACTTCTGGAGGCAAGTTGTCCCACTGGGTGAATGTTCTAACGGTCAGGAAATCTCTCCTTAGTTCTCGGTTGCTTCTCTCCTTGATGAGTTTCCACCCGTTGCTTCTTCTCCCGCCCCCTTCTTCTTTGGGGCAGCCCCTGAGATATTGGAAGACTGCTATCCTGTCTCCCCTAGTCCTTCTCTTCATCAAACTAGACATAGCCGCCCTGAGTCTTCGGAGAGGGTCGGCATATAAACTTAATTAATTAAATTAAATTAAATTACCCAGTTCCTGCAACCGTTCTTCATATGTTTTCGCCTCCAGTGGTATTAAGACTTCACGGGCTCTTGATTCTCTCCCTCTGTTTACGCAGCCCAGAACTGTGTTGGCTTTTTTGGCAGCTGCTGCACACGGCTGGCTCCTATCTAAATGGTTGTCCACTAGGACTCCAAGACCCCTCTCACAGTCACCACTATTGAGCAAGGGACCACATCTACGGTACCTGTGCATTTGGTTTTTCTTCCCTAAAAGTAGAACCTGGCTTTTTTCACTCTTGAATTTCATTTTGTTAGATAGCGCCCAATGTTCAAGATCTGTCAAGATCCTTCCGTATCTTGAGCCTATCTGCTGGAGTGTTGGCTATTCCTGCCAGCTTGGTGTCATCTGCAAATTTGATGAGTTCCCCATCTCTCCCCTCCCCACCTCTCCCACCAAGCCATCAGTGACCGTCTGATAGGCCAAGTCAATGGGGAAACCGGATTCACTTAAGAACCGTGTGACTAACTTAACAACTGCAGGTCGTACAGTGGGGCAAAACTTGCTAAAGAACTGTTTCGCTTAGCAGCAGAAATTTGGGGCTCAGTTGTGGTCGTAAGACGAGGACAATCTATAGAAGGAAATCACTGAAAGATCTTGTTTATCCTAAGTATTCGACCACGGCATTGGCTTAAGGACTGCTGCGATCACTTAGTGACCACTGGAGGTTCTATGACGGTCATATGTCGAGGACTATACTATGGGAAAAGGTAGTGTAAATGACAGTTGTAAAAATACAAAACTGCCTATAATGCAAAGAGTAAAAGGAATTTGGGGTCATTGAGTCTGCCTTCCTCCCTTCCTCCCATCCGCCCTCCCTCCCTCTGCTTCCTTCCTTCCTTCCTTCTTTCCTTCCTTCCTTCCTTCCTTCCTTCCTTCTTTCCATCCTTCCTTCCTCCCTCCCTCCCTCCCTCTGCTTCCTTCCTTCCTTCCATCCTTCCATCCTTCCTTCCTTCCTTCCTTCCTTCCTTCCTTCCTTCCTTCCTTCCTTCTTTCCTTCCTTCCTTCCTTCCTTCCTTCCTTCTTTCCATCCTTCCTTCCTCCCTCCCTCCCTCCCTCCCTCTGCTTCCTTCCTTCCTTCCTTCCTTCCTTCCTTCCTTCCTTCCTTCCTTACTTCCTTCCTCCCTCCCTCACTCACTCACTCACTCACTCACTCTCTCTGCTTCCTTCCTTCCTCCCTCCCTCTGCTTCCTTCCTTCCATCCTTCCTTCTTTTCTTCCTCCCTCCCTCCCCACCAACAACTTCTGGAGGGAAGCCCTTCCACCGATCAACAGACTAGCAGAAGACCTCGGAGACCCCCTGCTCAAGCAGCAGACCCTCTACAACAGGCACCCTCAAACTACGGCCCACGGGCAAAGAATACGGCCCGCGGGGTGGTGTGATTAAGCCCCGCCCCTTGCCCCGCCCCTAACTGCCTTATCTCCCAGCGAGCCAGCTGCAAGGCCAGCTGAGGGCCAGCTGAGGGGTGATCTCGCCGGTGCAGCCTGGAAAAGCAGCTCTGGGCTTGTAAAGAACTCCTTCAAATTAAAAGTCTTTAAAACAATTTAAACGGGGGCTTAGGAAGGAGAAAGGCAAAAAAAATGAATCGGCCCCCTCTTTAAAACGTTGGAGGACCCCTGCTCTACAACCTCAGACAAATGGCTGTCCAGAATATTGGGGTGCATCCCAAGGTCTGCTCACCTCCGAGAAGAAAACCTTCCCGATGGTCTTCTCTCTTAGATCGGGACGGGGCAGGTAGGTGTTGGCCTCTCTGAACATCACCTTCAGCCCCAGTTTAGAGAAGCTGAATAAGTTCCCAAAAGAGCAAATATGGAGAGCTCAGACGAGATCTGCTGGTTAGGGAGAAGAAAATCACCAAGCTAGAGAAATCATGATGTGAATTCAATTACTCAATGAATTACTCCATTGAGAGAATTCCTCAACCTCCCTCTCGCCTCCCACTCTCTCTCCCCCTCCCTCTCTCTTTTTCACTCTTCCCTTCCCTCCCTTTCTTCCCCTCTAACCTTTCTTCTCCCTCACTTTCGCCTTCTGTGTCTCCCTCCCTCCTTCTTTCTCTCCCTCTCCCCTCCCTGAGACTGATTTCTAGGATCTTACCCAATGAATCCAAACACAGGATGCAGTGAACCAATGCTCTTTATTGATCAACGTTTCTATTACAGGTATTTAGCTGGAAGTGGCCCCTGGACTCCTGGACCATGACTTAAGTACCTGGGAGGCGGAGCTAAGGGAAGGAGGGGTCAGGGGAGGATCTAGGTGGATGTAGAGTTAACCCTTATCATACCTGGGATGGTGAATGGTGGGCATTTACACATAACAAATCCCCCTCTAAATGCCCAACAGTTGGACCTGTTACAGAATCCATGGATCAGGCTCAATAACTGGCACGAGTCAATCATTTGAATAAGTCTCTTTTATTTACAGGTTCATCATTACGTCACATACTGCATCTGGAAGTGGAAGTCGGGGAAGAGTGTGTCTACTTTTTATACTTGTGGGCAGAGATTCAGGTAAGGAGTGGTCAGTGGGTGGTACTGACCAAGTGAGTATTGTAGTTAACCCCTGCACTACTGTGTCCCTGTTGACCCCTGGCATGAGTAAGGCATTTATTTCTGACAAATCCCCCTCTAAATGCCTGACCTGTGGCTGTGGATCTGACTGTTTAAATGGTGCCCAAGGGTGGATATTGAGTTTGGATACCAGGTGTGAGTGTTGCCTGCCCTGTAGTGGTTTCGTGAGTATGTCTGCAGTCTGTTCTTCTGTGTCGCAATGTATGGCCTTTACAAATCCGATTTTAGAGAGCTGTCTCACATGCTTGTACTTTATGTCAATATGCCTGGATCTCTGCCCTACCGCGTCGGCCATGGAGATTTCTATAGCGGCCTTGTTGTCTTCGTAGATGTTTATCGGATACGCAGGTTTGCACCACACACTGGCGAGTAGGTCGTCAAACCAGATGAGGTTGTTTGCGGCCTTGGATAGGCATATGTACTCCGCCTCTGTGGTTGAAGTGGCCACTAAGTTTTGCTTACCCGTGTACCAATGCACCGGACTATTGTTCAAGTAGAATACGTATCCTGATGTGCTTTTCCAGCTTTTGGTGTCACCGGCCCAGTCAGCATCAGCATAGCAGGAGAGGACGGGCTCATTGGACGGCTCTGGTTCTAGGACTAGACATGCGTCGGCACTTTGCTTCAGGTACCTCAGTACCCTCTTTACAGCGTCCCAGTGGTACATGGTGGGTTTGCCTATGTGCCTGGACAATAGATTAACTGATAATGCAATATCTGGCCTGGTCCAGTTGGCGATATATAAAAGAGAGCCTATGACTGACCTGTACAGTGTGTTGTCTTCAAACTCGGGTGATTCACCATGTGTATTTTTTAGGAAGTCCGGCTGCATGGGTGATTCACACCCCTTGGCATCTGCCATGTTGCATTTGTGTAGTATTTCTTCTATCTTTTCTTTCTGGGACAGTTGAAAGCCCTTAGGTGTTTCGTTGACCTGCACGCCTAGGTATCTGTTTATTTTCCCTAGGTATTTTAATGTGAAGTGTTCACTTAGTTTACTGGCGAAGGCGTTGCGGTTCCCTTCGTGTTTACTGATGTAAAGTATGTCGTCCACGTAGACTAGGATGTATTCTGGTGAATCCCCCTCTCTCCTAGTGAAAAAACAGTTGTCGGCTATGGTTGCTGTAAATCCCATTGACTTCAGGACCTCAACCAGGCACTCATACCAGCGTTTGCCGGATTGTTTCAGTCCATATAGGTTTTTGTGAAGTAGCCAGGTGTCCCCCCCTGTTGGTCTCTTTACTGTGTGGTGCCCTAACGTATATTTCCTTATCTAGGTTGGCATGCAGGTAAGCTGTCTATACATTGAACTGATGTACCTCTAGTCCTAGCAGGGAAGCGATGACCAGGGCACTCTTGACACTTTCAGTCCTTACAGTTGGTGAGTAAGTGTCAGTGTAGTCTTCTGGGAACCTCTGGGCAAATCCCTGGGCAACCAGCCTAGCCTTGTACAGGTTTTGGCCACCCTCCAGGTTCTTGATTTTGAAGATCCACCTGGTACCTATCGTATTTTTGCCCTCTGGAACCTCGGCTGGAATGTAAACTTCTAGCTCTCTCAGACTGTCCATTTCCTTGGCCATGGCTGATTCCCATTTCGACCTCTCCTCTTGTGGTAGTCTCAATACCTCTTCATATGAGTTAGGTGTGATATGGTTCGTGTGTATGTGCATCACATAGTCATTTAACCTTCTTGGTAATTGGTTCCTGGTTGATCTGACTGGCCTATCTGTCGTTTGTTCGGTGTCATGTAAGTACCTGGCTTCCTTTTGTGTTAGTGAGTCTACACTTATCTTGGGGTGATTCCCTTTCCATTCCTCAACCTTGATGCCTTGGAGCTTGGGTTTGTGTTCCTTCCTTTCCTGTCTATCTGCCGTTTCGTGTTTATCTTGCACTTGCTCGTCTGGCCTAGTCTCCTGCCTGGTGGATACCTCGTTGAGGTGTATCCTGGACCAGTTAGCTTGTTCATGGAATACCGCTGTCCTAGAGATCACGAATCTGTCGTTATTGTCCACAAATCTGAACCCCTTGGTACCTGGCTCGTACCCCATAAATCTCAGTCTCCTGGATACTTTGTCCCCCTTCCTGCGCAGCTGTTTGGGTATATGGACATCAGCAGTTACGCCGAATACATGTAGGTGTGCTATCTGTGGTTTTTTGTTGTACATGAGTTCGTATGGCGTTTTGTCTATTACACTGGACCAGGTTCTGTTGAGTGTGTAGTTTGAGTAAACTAAGGCCTCAGACCAAAAATGTTGACCAATTCCCGCGTCCTCTAAAGCGCACCTGATCATAGTCTGTAGCGTGGAATTCCGTCGTTCTGCGACACCGTTCTGAAAGGCCGAGAACGGGGACGACGTAAAGTGAAGCACGCCTTTGGATCTGAGCCAATGAGAGAAATCCTTTGACAGGAACTCAGATCCTCTGTCTGTCATGATTTGTTTGATTTGTGTGTTGTTTTGAGTCTCTACCCTTTTGTAGAACTCTTTGAATTTTTGGAAGGCCTCATCCTTTCGTTTTAGAGTATAGACGAAGCCATAACGACTATAATCGTCTACGATGGTGAGAAAGTATCTTTTCTTGTATTTGATGGATGGCCTTAGGGGCCCCACCAGATCCATATGGACTAAATTGAATACTTGTTTGGTGGCGCGTGAGGATTTCTTAGGTCTGGGTTTGACCTTTAGCTTAGAACATTAGCACACCGAGCACTCGAGGTAATTTTCACAACTCTTTATTTTGACGCCCTCGGTACAGTTGGCCATTTTTTGGATTACGGGGAAACTGGCGTGCCCTAGTCTCCGGTGTAGTAAGTGAACACAGTCGTCGTGCATGAGTTTGCCTATCGATGGCCTTCCCTGGGTGTGTTTGGTGGAGTGTGTTTCATGTGTCATGTTCTCCTCACTCTCTGTCTCTCTCTCATTCACCTGTTCTTCCTCAGCTTTGTCCTGGTTAGTGTCCTTCGTGTATTCTGAGTTGGTGTATATGCTGGGTGTGTTATTCTCATGGAATGTTATGTATGGTAGCCCTTGCTTGATTGTCACTCTACCTACTCCCTCTCTACCCTTGCTGACGTGAGCCACCCCTTCTGCAAAGGTTACCTTGATCCCTGATTCTTCACTGAGTTTTAATGCAGCCAATATGTTGTGGGGTATCTCCGGGACCAGTAATACCCCCTCTATTTTCCCTATGCCTGGTAGCGTAACTACCCCCCTGCCTGTTACCTTAACCTCGCTTTGGTTTGCAACCTTGATTGAAAAATTCTCCTCTGTGAATGAGGAGAGCAGTTTTTGGTTATAGGTCGTGTGGTTGGAGGCCCCAGAGTCCAGAAGCCACGAGTTGGCCTCCCCATCCTGACATGTTATGTGGGTGCGCTCCCCTATCCCATATAATGATCCTGTTCTGCTGTCACGTGAACTATCCCTGTTCCCCCTCCTGTCTCTGGGATTGGGTGAGTCCCTGCGTTCTGTACCTCTCTTCAGAAGTGTGTCTCTCTTTCTGTCTGAATCTATGTTCCGGTCTGCTTCTCTCTCTGTGGTTCTTGGGGCAGTCTCTCTTGAGATGTCCCCTTGACCCGCAGCTATAGCACTCTGTTACGCCATGCTGCCTGTCTTGGAAGGCTACTTTCTTTTCGTGTTTATGTTCTCTGGAGGGACCAGAGCGGCTCCTTTTCAGATTGTCTTCAGCGATCAGTTTGTTAGACAGCTTCTCAACGGACAGGAGGCCTAGACTAACAGTATCTAAGTGTGCTAAGAAGCTGTCCCATGAGTGATCTAAAGAGTTAATTATTACACTCTTCATGATCTGATCTGATATGACTTCCCCCCTAAGGTGTAGTTCTGCCCTGGTAGCGTTTAGGGACACCAGGTGCTCGCTTATGGGGGTCCCCGGTTTGACTCTGGCAGAGAAGAAATCTTTGGAAATCTGGGTAGTGGTTGCCACACTTTCACTGTAAAATAACCCAAACATTTTTTGTATGATTTCTGACACAGTGAGATTGTGACCAATGCTATGGTAAATTGTGGGAGATATGCTAGAAATTAAAAGGTAAAATGCCCTATGGTGCAATACAGTCCAACTCTAAAGTCCATGGTCTCTCTGGGGGGTCATTAATAAAATGTGACATGTTTTCTTTTAGGAACACCACCTGAAGCTGCTGTGACCACTCTAGGATATTGCCCCCATCCATCCTCAACTTTGGAAAGTCACTTGGTAAGTTCCCAGCATTATTTGTAAAATTACTTACTGCAGGCTGCTGTCCATGGTTCTTTATGTGCCTATAACAGCAGTACGGCATGGGAACGCTTGCCGGCAGTTTAAAAGTCCCTCTCTGTAATTTTTTTCTTTTTTCTTCCTCTAGGTGAAACAGCGCATGCGCGAAGTCCATTTCAGCTCTGCCGTCATCGTGGAAGGACCTGTTCATTGCAGCTCCGGCGTAGAGGTCTCTATCTCTCAGGTAGGCCTCGGCTTCGGTCTTGGGGGTCCAGGTGTGCTCCGGAAGGTGTCGTCTTGCAGCGGCTTCGTCAAAGTGAAGATCCTGATGGCGTTGGAGTCCCGGCGACGAATGCAGGTAGCTGCCCCAATCCCTGCGTTCTGGGGTGCGTGGCCTGGGCGATCGGAGGCGCAGTGTCCTTGGGGTGCGTAGGGGGGTTGGCGCGCTGGCGTGGGCATCGGTAGTCCTCGGGTGGGTGTTCCGGTGCCCCTCTCCTCGCTTTCCTTTTTGCTTGGGCCCCTCCGGTTCCCCTTTTGCGATTTTGAGGCCTGGGCTGAAGGCGGCGGCAAGGGTCTTCATGGCCTTATCGACTTGCCACTCGGTCGGGGTGCATCTGGAGTCTGAATCGGATTCTGTCCCCTCACCCCGGTCACTTTCTTCGCCGCTTAGGGTCGGGTATTTTTCGCGCGCCGGCCATTTTGAATTCTGGCTACCGATTGGACGGGAGTCGGCCATCTTGTCCGACCACGTGGTCAAAGATGGCCGCCGTTTCAAATTTTGAGCGGGGCTTCGCGGCTCGGTGACTGCTGTGGGGTCTTTTTGGGGCGATCCACTCACCGAGTTCAGCTTTTCGAGCTCCGGATCCTAGTCTTCCTCGCTCCTCACCACATCGCGGTCCATTATGAAGCTTCGCAGGTCCGCGAGAAGGTTCTTGTCGCTGGCTCGCTCCTTTAGTAATCATAGGACGTCGAGTCGTAGTCTTTCTTCCTCCCGGTCATCATGGTCTGCTATTTTTCCTTTCTTGACCTCCCCCTTTTCTTCTGTTGCGGTGGCCTTGGGGTCGATCGAGGTTTCTGCCTTCCCTGGCGATCCCGCTGGGTTGCCCTCTCGTTGCTTCGGTGTCGTTGCCATCTCGTTGGCAGCGATGTGTCCTCATTGCGTGATCGGGAGTTATTGGGCCATAAAACCATCCTCTGCTACCATATTGTTACAGAATCCATGGATCAGGCCCAATAACTGGCACGAGTCAATCATTTGAATAAGTCTCTTTTATTTACAGGTTCATCATTACATCACATACTGCATCTGGAAGTGGAAGTCGGGGAAGAGTGTGTCTACTTTTTATACTTGTGGGCAGAGATTCAGGTAAGGAGTGGTCAGTGGGTGGTACTGACCAAGTGAGTATTGTAGTTAACCCCTGCACTACTGTGTCCCTGTTGACCCCTGGCATGAGTAAGGCATTTATTTCTGACAGGACCTGCTTGCGTATTCTGTACCCGTACCCCTAATTTAGTCGTAAGGTAGGCATGTTGTTTGCTGGGTAGAGGTTTGGTCAGGATGTCTGCGGCTTGCTCGGCGGTCTCACAATGTACAGCCTTAATAAAACCAATGTTTGTTAATTCTCTGACATGTTTGTGCTTAATGTCTATATGTCTGGACCTTTGGCCTACTGCTTCTGCCATGGATATGTCTATGGCTGCTTTGTTGTCCTCATGTATTACTATCGGGTAGGCCGATTCATTCATCTTTTGTACCATTGGAAAACTAGCGTGGCCTAGTTTTCTGTGTAGTAAGTGGGCGCACCCATCATGAATGGGTTTGCCAATATGTGGTTTCCCTTTGTGTGTTGTGTTTGTGGTGGGTTTGCCTCCTGCGGTGTGTTCTCCTTCACCCCCTCTATTTTCTGTGGGCATGCTTGTCCCTTTCTCGTTACTTTCTGAGTTAGTGTTTGAGTGCTCTTGGGGCACTAAGTAGGATAGTCCCCCTTCTATGATGATCTTTCCTATGCTTCTCTTTCCTTTGGTCATATATGCTTTCCCTTCCCTGAAGGTTGTCTCAATGCCCAAGTCTTTACTTAGTTTGAGTGTTGCTAATATATTGTGGGGTATTTCTGGGATGAATAGTACCCCCTCTATCTTCCCTATTCCATCTATGTGTGCGCTCCCTTCTCCTTTCACCAATACCTTGTTCTGGTTGGCTACATTGATGTGGTATTCCTTAGGTGTGAATGCCTCCAGTATGTTCCTATTGTTGGTGGTGTGATTGGTGGCTCCTGAGTGAATGAACCATGTATTCCTTCCTTTTGCCTGGGTGTTTGGGTGTTGGTGGTCTCTAAGTTCGTATAGTGACCCAGTCTGACTATCCCTGGAGCTATCCCTATATCCTCTCCTGTCCCTGGGGTTGGGTGAGTCCCTGTGCCTGAACCTGCTTTCTGGGGAGCGCCTGTCTGAGTAACCTGGTTTGCGGCCTTGCCTTTCCCTACGGTAGCTGTGGTCCCTGTCCCTCTGGTTTCTGGGCAATCTCTCCTATAGTGATTCCTATACCCACAGTTAAAACATTCTGGCTTATCTTGGTCCCTGGTCTGGAAGTCTACCCTTTTTGTTGGTCTGCTTTCCCTGAGGCTTGATGAGCGTTCCCTTCTCAGGCTGTCCTCCGCAATCAGCCTGTTGGATAACGTCTCTAAAGAGAGGTGCTCTATGTTGAGACTATCCAGTTGCATGATAAAGTTCTCCCAACTGGGGTTTAGGGAGTTTATGATGATGCTTTTCATGATATTATCAGAAATGGTTTCCCCCCTTTGTATGAGTTCTGCCCTGGTGGTGTTTAGCTTGAGTATATGTTCCCCCATGGGTGTCCCTGCCTTATGCCTGGCTGAGTAAAATTCCCTGGATATTTTGGTTGTAGTGGCTGCACTCTTACTGTAAAATAAATTAAGTATTTTTTATAGTATCTCTGCCACGGTTAAGTGGTGGCCAAGACTGGGGTAAATGCTGGGTGACAAGCTAGACATTAGCAGATAGTAAGCCCTGTGGTGCAAACAGTCAATCTCAAAAGTCCATGGCTTCTTGGGTGGGTCATCAAATAAGTACAACATATTTTCTTTCAGAAAAGCAATCTGTAGTTGGTGGTACCACTCCAAAAGATTGGCCCCATCTAATTTCAATTTGTAATTGTCAGCAGTGAAAGTTATATTACTTACAGTCTGTTGCTGTCCATGGTTCGTTATGTGAGTGAACTCACAATATGCTGGGGGAATGCTTGTTGCCAGTCTGAACTGACTTATCTCTATGTTCCTTGTACTTATCTCTATGTTCCTTGTACTTCCTGTAGGTGGCGACTGGGCATGCGCGAGGCTCATTTCGCGCCGGAGGTCGTCTGGTGAGGAGCTCCTTATTGCTGCTCTCAGGCCTAGGCCTAGGCCTGCTGGTGGGGGGCTGGGCTCGCTCCTGGCGGGCCCGTAGCCCTCCCTGGGCGTCGGATGCCATGGCTGGGCCCCTGCATCTTGGGCGAAGGCTGGAAGAAGGCGAGGAGGTGAGGCGGTCGCAGGTCGAGGATCCCTGGAGACGGTGGCGGCGGCTGTCGTAAGTCGAGGATCTCCCGGATTCGGCGGCACGGTAGCGGCGGTGTCAGGTATGCTTCCTTCAATATCCAGGAAAGAAAAACCCAAACTCAATCATTTTAAAGAGCTTAGTACTTTTACTGAATATGAAATGATCGCAACCCAGGTAAAGCTGGAAGTGAGCAAAATGCGCGAAATAGCATCTACTAAGCTTCTCCCCCCCCCCCATGTCCATTGACCATCATCCAATCCAAAGGTCTCCCAAAGGTCAGGTGGCATCACGTCTGGCAACGTCATTCATCAGGAATGTAGGGCAGTTGGTCAGCCGGCCCCTTTGGAGATTCACTTTCGTTTCTTGGGAAGACACGTCCTACAATGGAAAAAACACCTCCTGCACCTTCCCCCCCTTCGCCCCCTTTACTAGTCCCTCCCCCCGTTTCTTATGGCAGCTGAAGCAGGCAAAGCTGAGGCTGACATTCGGCCCCTCTTGCAGAAGAGAAGTTATTCCTAAATAAGAGAAAGGGAAAAAAGAGAGAAACAGAATATATACAATAATTATGGTTTATCTGGGTATTTGGTATAGAATTGCTGTATTTTCTTGGGAGCTCGGACATCCCGTTTATTCACCCATTCAGCCTGAGACAAAGGGAAATGTTTCCAGGCTATCAGATATTGGACTTGATGAAACACCATGGTGTTTCCTAGAGTCCAAGATTTCCTTAACTTCAAAATGTTGCTCCCCCTCTATGAGAATGGGAATTGGAGGGGTGCTTTGATCAGCCCTCAGGGGAGACGAGTGTTCAGGTTTTAATAAACTAACATGAAATACAGGATGTATACGTCTCAACGTTTTTGGCAATTCCAATTCAACTGTTACTGGATTAATCAGTCTAATCACACGAAATGGTCCTACATACTTAGGGCCAGTTTTTTCGACTTCTGGGTAGTCTGTAAATATTTAGTAGATAAATAAACTTTATCACCCACTTTATAAATGTGAGCTGGGGACCTTTTCTTATCGGCTTGCGCCTTATGGGCCCGGTGTGCCTCATCTAATGCCTTCCGAGTCACTGCCCATGTGCTCTTTAATTGTTCAATCCAATCCATCAAAGAGGGATTCTGGGGATCATCTTGTGGTAGCTCGGGAATGGGTACGAAATCCTGGCCCGAAGCGACCTTAAAAGGAGTGAATCCGGTGCTACTGTGTACGGAATTATTATATGCCACCTCTGCAAATGGCAACAAGTCTACCCAATTGTCTTGCTGGTAATTTACGTAACACCTCAGGTATTGTTCTAGAACCCCATTGGTTCTTTCATAGGCCCCATTTGTCTGAGGGTGGTGACTGGAACTCAGCCCCTGGGCGGAGCCTATCAACTTCAAAAACCCTGTCCAGAAACTGGAAGTAAATTGCACACCCCTTGGAGATCCATGTAGCCGGTAAATCTGCTGAATAAACAGTTTTGCAAGGGTTTTTGCTGAAGGGATCTTTGAGCAACGGATGAAATGTACTTGTTTGGAAAACAAATCAGTTACTACCCAAATGACAGTGCAGCCTTCACTCTCTGGTAAGTCCACAATAAAATCCATAGATATTTCCTTCCATGGGGCATTCGGTCTGGCCATACCTTGCAGTAATCCAGGGGGTTTTCCTGGAGGTCTTTTAGCCGAGGCACGTACTGGACAGCTAGCCACATATGCCTCTATGTCCTTTTTAAGTGCAGGCCACCAAAATTGTCTCTTAACAAGATGTAGAGTCTTGACAAACGCAAAGTGTCCCACGGCCTTGGCATCATGAGCATATTTCAATACGGTTGTTCTTAATGTGGTCGGAACATACAATTTCGATCCAACCCAAGCTAGTCCGTCACAAAGTGTGCATTCATTCGAGTGGTTCTTAAACCACTCGTCAGTTTTTAGCGCTTCTCGCAATTTTTCGAGTAAATCCCCCAAGAGTTCTGGTTCGGGTTTTCCCTGCGCTCTGGTAGTGACAGGTGTTGCCAATTGTGTCGAGGGGATCATAGGTTGAACCACCTCCTTCTTGATGCTGTTATACTGCGGCAATCTGGAAAGTGCGTCCGCCATGAAGTTCTTTCCACCAGGAAGATAACGTAGGGTGAAATTGAAACGATTGAAATGTTGGGCCCAACGAGCCTGTTTTGGTGATAGTTTGTGTGGTGTTTTTAATGCCTCTAAATTCTTGTGATCAGTCCACACTTCGAAAGGGTGTTTCGCCCCTTCTAAAAATTGTCTCCATGTTAACAGCGCCCATCTAACTGCAAACGCCTCTTTCTCCCATATGGCCCATCTCCTTTCCGTTTCTGATAGTTTACGGGACGTGTAAGCACAGGGTTGTAATATCCCGTTCTCATTCTTTTGCAAGAGTATTGCTCCTACAGCTACGTCACTGGCGTCAGCTTGTACTACAAAAGGTTGTTCCATGTCGGGGTGTTTGAGCATTGGTTCAGCCGCAAACAGCTGTTTCAATTTTTCAAAAGCGGCTTGACAGTCCATAGTCCATTCTAGTGGTTTCGAGGGTTTGGGCTCTACTTCCCCTTTCCTTTTTAGCAAGTCTGTAATTGGTAGTGCGGTTTCTTATGGCAGCTGAAGTAGGCAAAACTGAGGCTGACAGGCAGTGGATCCTGGGCGACGTTGGAGGACCTCCGGATGGGCCAGGAAGCCTGGTGGAGGCCGCGTGGTTGGTGAGTCATTGTTTCTTCTCCTCATTCCGCGGACTAGGGAAGTTGGTGCGGCGGGTGGCGAGTGCGAATCCTGCAGGTATTCAGTCCTGCAGGCGGCTGGGTCTTGGGTGTAGTTTTTGGGGTGCGTTGTCCCGCGTGGTGTCTGCTGGCGTGCTGCAAGGGTTCCGGTGGCTACCCTGCTGCTCTTTTGGGGGTGCTGAGCGTCGGTTTGTTTCTTCCTGGCTCCTGGGGACTTGAGTGCTGAGCCGAGTGCTGCAGCCAGGTTTTCGATCGTTTCGTCTGCTTCGGGCTCGATGGGTGAGCCCCCGCAGGCTTGTGATCTTGCTTGGGTGCTGTTTTGGGGGTCTTCCCCAGCGAAGTTGGGGTTCTCGCTGTTTCCCGCCATTCGATTTGAATCTCAGCTTCCCATTGGCTGTTGGCCATTCCAAGATGGCCACCGAGAGCATGGCGCGGAAATGAAATCCTCTACGTCCGGAGCTTCAGCTTGGGGATACCTTCCTCTTGCCGGGCTGAGGATTTCTTCTCTCTGTTGCTGGGTGCTCATCGCTGCTCCATTGCTTTCGAGTAGGCTTTGGAGTTTCGCGATGAGCTCCTCTTTGCTGGCAGTCGCTTCCATCATCCCCAGGATGGTGGATCGGAATTCTTCGTTGCTTGGTGGCTCTGCCCTTTCGCAGTAGTAGGTTTCTTCTCTTGGCGGTTCGTCCCTGAGTTGTGGACTCGGGTTGGAGTCTCCATCACCTTCAGTTGTGGTGGTCCTTGCTGTGGCACCTTCGAGAGCCTGCAGTTCTTTCATCTGTTTGATGTAGGCTCTGGTGGCCATTCTTTTCTCTGCCTCTGTCTGGGTTCTTGATTCTGCCATCTCTGTGAGTTGCGGGTAAACCGTCCTCTGCTACCAACCTGTGACTGATTTCTAGGATCTTACCCAATAACTCCAAACACAGGATGCAGTGAACCAATTCTCTTTATTGATCAATGTTTCTATTACAGGTATTTAGCTGGAAGTGGCCCCTGGACGCCTGGACCATGTCTTAAGTACCTGGGAGGCGGAGCTAAGGTAAGGAGGGGTCAGGGGAGGATCTAGGTGGATGTAGAGTTAACCCTTATCATACCTGGGATGGTGAATGGTGGGCATTTATACATAACAGAACCAGCCTATGCCAGTCTTCAAAGCCCTGAAACCTCATTGAACATCAGTTAACTCTGCATTCGTATTTGTCTTTATCTCCCCTCCCATTTGTGTTTCCTTATTTATTTATTTTATTAAATTTCTATACCGCCCTTCTCCCGAAGGACTCAGAGCGGTGAACAGCCGGAAGATAAAACACAGAGATACAAAAATTTAAAATAGATTAAAAACGAATTAAATAATTTGGCTGAATTTAAAATACCCCATAATTTAAACAGATTAAAATTTGTATTTAAAATTTATATTTAAAAGGGGAGAAGATTTAGGCCAGGCCAGCTTGATGAAAGAAAAACGTTTTAAGCATTTTTGCAGGACTAACATCTCTGAAAAAGGGGGCAGAATGTCAGAACTGCAATCTTCAACTTGGCACTTCACTGGCGTCCTGCCACCAATTGTTAGGGGAGAGGATGGAGGCAATTGTCATGGACAGGGTAGAGTTGGCCTACAGGGAGGGCGTGTAACAGGCTTCAAAGAAACCACAGGTGTGAGGACCAGCCTGTTCCAGTCTTCAAGTCCACAAAGCCTGAGAAAAGAATGCAAACTTCACCAAGAGGCACCAAACATCTGAGCGGTTCCCCAAACACCTCCTCGGCACACCATTGGTTGAAGACGGACCGGTCGGGGTGGGTGGATGGGATGGTGAGAAGGGGAGAAATTTGCAAATTTTTGACCAGGAGCTTTAGTTCTAACCGGCTTTTGCTGCAACCACTAATTCCTCTTTTAAAAACCTATCACTTCAACCAAGTGACACTTCAACCAAGTGTCCGGGAGGATCCCGGATCTGCGCACCTTCCGTCATGCGCTTAAAACATTTTTATTTCATCAAGCTGGCCTGGCCTAAATCTTCTCCTCTCTTAAATTTAAATTTTAAATACAAATTTTAATCTGTTTAATTATGGGGTATTTTAAAATTCAGCCAAATTATTTAATTCGTTTTAATCTATTTTAAATTTTGTATCTCTGTGTTTTATCTTCTGGCTGTTCACCGCCCTGAGTCCTTCGGGAGAAGGGCGGTATAGAAATTTAATAAAATAAATAAATAAATAAATAAAACGGAGTGGAGGGTCTTTCTTTCCTAACGACCTACTTTTGGCAAGCCTAACAACATCATCCTGGGCAAAGGAAGGAGGCCAGGAACTTCCTGACATGATTGGGATACCTACTAGAAACACTCACGTCAAAGGACTCTTCCACCACATTTTTGTTGCGATTTGGCGAGATCTGGCCATGAATGGTGTGGATGGGTTTTAATTGTTTTCTTTTATTGAAAAGTTTTACAAACAAGAATTTTTTTTCCAAATATTTCCCCTCCCCCGCTCCTTTCCCTCCCCCCTCTACCCCCCCCCCCCCGGACTTCCCAGAACAAAATACAGGTAAAACAATTAACAGTCATATGCTAAGCTAAGCTAACTAACTACAGATTCCTATCCCCCCCTCGACACTTTAACTCGCCTTTTACTTAACTAAATATACATACTCTTAACTTTTCCATTCATTCATAAGCTATTTGATACTTTTTAGTCCGATATTTGTTTTGAATATAATCAATCCATCTTCTCCATTCCAATATATATTTTTCTTGTGAGTGATCTTTCAAATATGCTGAAATTTTCGCCATTTCTGCCAAATTTGCCACTTTTAATGTCCACTCTTCAATAGTAGGCAATTCTTCCTTCTTCCAGTATTGCGCCACCAAAAGTCTAGCTGCAGTTATTAAATTTAAAATCCATTTAGTCTCTATAACCGTACAATTATACCCAAGAAAAACAATTGTGGGGTAAACTTTATCTTCTTTTTAAGAATATTTTGGATAATCCACCATATTTTAATCCAAAATGCTTTAACTTTTTTACAAGTCCACCATATATGATAATCACAATCACATCTCCAACACTTAGATTGCAAATTCGGATACATACAAGCCAACTTTTTAGGATCTAAATGCCACCTGTAAAACATTATATAAAAATTTTCTCTTAAATTTTGTGCTTGCATAAATTTTACATTTGTTTCTATTTCTTGCATAAGTATCTTGGTTACCCAAACCATGTCTATTCTGGACCAGGACTTATGGGGGTTAGAATAATATGTGAATTTCTTTACCTCGGAATTATAAAATCTGCAACCATCTATTAAATTCACTTCTTGTACTAAATCCATAAAAGTTCTAGGCAGTACATTTTTCTTTTTTTTATTACTCTGATCACTGCTATAATCCTTTTTACATCTACAATTGCGTTGAAATCGCCGATCAAACATATATTCCCTATTTTTTCTTCTATTATCTTTTGATGTACTTTTTTTTGTAAAATTCTAATTGTCCACTGTTCGGCGCATAGATAACCACCAATAACATACTTTTATATTTAAATTTTACTTCTATCATCAATATTCTTCCTACTGAATCTGCATATCTCAATTTACACTCTATTCCTTCTTTAATGTACACCACTATTCCTCTTTTCTTTTCTTCCGCTAGTGTTACAAATGATTCCCCTAATTTTTTACGTAATAAGTATTTTTCATCTTGTTTTCTTATGTGTACCTCTTGAAGGCACACAATATCCATTTTTTGTTTTATCACTTTTCTAAAAATTTGATGTCGTTTAGCCAGAGAATTGAGAGCATTTACATTTAATGATAAGATTTTAAAATTTTGTTCCATTCCTTTGTGGTTCTACTATGCGATATTTCCTATTACTTCCTGTCCTTTCTCTTAGCTCTTCTTTTCACTCCTTCTTCCTCTTGAGGTTCCCCTTCTTCCTCTTTATCTCCTTCCTCTAGTAGTTTTTCTCGCTCTTCCTGTTTTTGTGTCCTTTTAGTCCTCCGTTCCGGTTCCTCCCTGTTACTATTTGCTCCTTCTATGCCCATCATTTGGTCATGCAGGTTCTGTGCTCTGTGCTGTGAATCCACTTTTATTTTTTTCCCTTGCCACGACACCACCATTCCTTCCGGTATTATCCATCTAAATGGTATATGCCGTTTATTTAATAATGTGGCTAGGAACCAATATTCTTTTCTTAGTTCTCTTATTCTCTTAGGTACTTGCTTTACCGTAATTATTTCTTTGCCTTTATAAAACATGGGTTCATTTTTTGTCATTTTATAAACAATGTCTCTTATTTGGAGGTGGGGGTGGGGGTGGGGATACAGTACAGCCTCAATTAATAGGACTAAAAACCCAATGTCAGACCAAGCTATAATAATAATGCAAATCCAGAGCATGTAAATAAAAATATCAATCTCTGCTATAATTTTCTGTTGATGTAATTTTTTGTTGCAGTGAATGAAACAATACTGATTTGGTGCGCAGGACATCTGCCAGGACCCCTCTGAAGGCTTCTCAGGGGGAGATGGAGCCTGGCCTGAAAGAGCCCCCTCCCTTGCCAAGGAGGCCCGAGAGGGAAAGGGCTCCGGGGAGAAAACGCTCACCAGACGCCGTCCTTCCCTCATATCCAGGTATAGATGCTACAGGGCTGGGCTACCTATGGAACCAGCCTTGTCCTATCACATCAGCCCACCCCACACAATCAATCCATAACACGGCCGCAATTGGAATCTCGGGGGCGTACACGGTGGGCTCTAGGTCACGCCACATAGACATCCGCTACAAGAATGTCAGGTAGCTTGCCAGAATGGGGTTTGTACACATCAAACATTGTAATACAACCGACCAGTTAGCTGATCTGTTCACAAAACCTGTGCCCATTGACCGACACAACCTTCTGTGTAAGCGTTTGTGTTTGCTCCTGTAAACGATGCATCTGCATGTCTATGACGCCTGCTCACCCCCTCACTCATACTCACTGGCACCTGTCATTGGCTGGCAAGAAGGGGAATTGTTAGGTGTTTTGTGCCAGCCATGGCAGTTTCTTAAAAGGCCACCAGATGGGAGCAAAGAGGCACCTTTGATCCCACTGGTGGGCCAAAGGGCTCCGGCCCCTGCAGCCCCATTGGGGAGAGTTAATGGCCCTCCGGCCCCCTCACACTTTGGTAAGGGAGAGGCCAGGGGCCCCTCTAAGAATCCCTGCACAGGGGCTGCTCTTTGGCTCTTGTTCTAACTTCCTACAGGACTGAACCAGGGGCTCAATCCAGGCATGGATGCCTCCTTTTACTCTACTTTACTTCTAAATAAAGATTCAACGTGATTGCATCCTTGTGTGCTGCCTTTTCTTGGAAGTGGCCTCAACGAACCATCGATCTTTGTGAGATCCCTCACATCCCCATCATCTTTGCTGGTCAGAAAGTCAGAAAAGGGGGTCATGGGACCTCGGGACACTGCAACCGTCATAAGTACATGCCAGTTGCCAAGCCTCTTGAGCTGAATTGTGGCTGTACGTCTAGGTAGCCCAGCCCCAGAGACGAGGCAGGCCCCCAACCTCCTGACCTTCCCCAAGAGCATGAAGACTCAACTCTGCCAGCTGTCTGGGGGCCCAAGGGGGCCCTGCAAGCCATGGGGGGGGGGTTGGGGAAGAAGGAGCTTCCTCTCCTTTCAACTCTGCAATTGTCCCTTTTGCCTTTTTTAAAAAAACAAACCTGTTTGGCTTTTTTTAAAAAAAACTTTGCTTTCAACTGCAGCTTTTGTATCGTTGGAGAGTTTTACCAAAACTACTACAACACTTCAGCGATGATGGGCAGTGCAGAAACTGGACCCCCCAAAAAAATCATATATACAAGTAGTCCTCGATTTACGACCACAACTGAGCCCAACATTTTTGTTGCCAGTTGTTAAGTGAATCACTGCAATTCCTAAATTAGTAACATGGTTGTTAAGTGAATCCGGTTTCCCCCTTGGCTTTGCTTGTCAGAAGGCTGCAAAAGGGGATCACGTGACTCCTGGGACACGGCAACTGTCATAAATGTGAGTCACTTGCCAAAGGTCCAAATTCTGATCATATGACCGTGGAGATGCCAGAATGGTCATAAGTGTGAAAAATACTTTGTTCAGTGCTGTTGTAATTTGAACCAGCACTAAAAGAACGGTTGTAAGCCAAGGACTCCATAAGAATAGAATAGAATAGAATAGAATAGAATAGAATAGAATAGAATAGAATAGAATAGAATAGAATAGAATAGAATAGAATTAGAGAGTTGGAAGGAACCTCGGAGGTCTCCTAATCCAACCCCCTGCCCATGCAGGAAACCCTACACCAGTATATCATATCTCCTATATCTCATATCTCATAATAAGAAAAATTAAAAAACCAAGCTCGGTAGCAGACTTAGCCAATCAAAGAACAAAGTTGATCAGCCTTAATCTTGGTTAGGTTCTTTTGAGATCTAGCACGTTGAGGGACACCATCACACTGGGTCATTCCATAGTGACCCCTAGCTTTGCTCCCCATAATGTCGCTAATGTTTTTTGTGGTTTTTTTGAGAAACTTTATTGAGATTTTTTACAAAAAAGAAAAAAAACATAAGTGTACTGACATTTTCAGTTAGTATCAGATGTGCAGTGTTTTAACTATATACATAAATAATACTTGGTGATATTTCAAATCACTTTTTACCGTTATTTAACACACCTTTAGGTCTTTCTTTCATTTTATCATGCATCCACTTGTACCACCTTTCCCACACAATATAATAAACTGACTTCTCATCATCGTTTAATTCATGAGTTAATTTAGTCATCTCTGCGCACTCCAATATTTTCCTAATTGTGAGCTCTTCTGGTGGTTGGGTTTTCTCTTTCCAGTACTGTGCGTATGCCAATCTGGCGGCTGTAATTATGTGGATCATTAAATGTATCTTTTCCTTTCCATATGGCTTCTTTACTATTCCCAGGAGAAATATCTCTGGTGTTAATTCAATATCTTCGCCAATTATTTCATATAACCATCTCCTGATCTTGTTCCAATATCCTTTCGCTTCCGGGCATGTCCACCACATGTGAAAGAAGGTGCCTTGACCGTGGCCACATTTCCAACAATTAGGATGTATATTAGGGTATATCTTTGCTAGTCTGGCCGGGGCTAAATACCATCTATGTAGCATTTTATAATGGTTTTCCTTGTATGTCGCCGCTGTAGTCAATTTAAGATTCCTATTCCATGCCTCCTCCCATTCCCCAAAATTTATATCACGCCCTATATTTTTCTCCCATGCATTTATTTGATTCTTTGTGATATCTTCGGACTTGTCATCACCTAATAAATAGTTGTATAGTTTGGCCAGAATCTTTTTATTTGTTCCCATCAGGACTTTATCCAATCCATTTGATCCAAGTTCTAAACCGTATTGTTCTTTGTCTTTGTGATATCTAGATTTTATTTGTGATTAGGTCCACCAATCTAAAGTTATTCCTTGCTCTCGTAAAGTATCATTTGATTTAAGATTCCCTCCTTCGTCTAAGATATCTTTGTATCAGCCCATTTTCTCCGTCCCCCATCTATTGGGGTGGATCAGGGCCTCCATCGTTGAGAGCCAACTTGGAATTTTTTTGTAATATCTTTGCCTAATCGGGGTCCATGTTTGTATCAATGAGTCTCTAATTTTATGTCTATGGAAATATGTCTTCCTTTTCTTCTCTACATCCCAAATGTGGGCATGCCACCCTTTTTGCAAATCGTGGCCTTCTAGGGTAAGAATCCTCTCATTTTCCAGGGTGATCCAATCTCTTATCCAGACTAGCTTAGCTGCCCTGTAATATATTTCCCAATCGGGGAGTCCAAATCCACCTATATCTCTTTTGCCCCTTAAAATTTTAATAGAAAACCTCGGTTTTTTCCCCTCCCATATAAATTCTCTGATGATTTTGTCTAATTCTAAAAAAAACTTTTTCTCTAAATTTACCGGTATGTTTTGGAATAAAAATAGTATTCTGGGGAGAATATTCATCTTAATTGTGGCTATCTTGCCCAAAAGTGATCATCTTATTTTCTTCCATCTGTCAAGGTCTTGTTTCATCTTCCTAATTAGGGGAGTATAATTGTCGTCTTTTAAGGTCGAACATCTTGATGTAATCCAAATTCCTAGGTATTTAATTTTTTTGGCAACCTGTAGTCCTAATACTTGTTTTTCTGGCTCTCAGTTGTATTCTTAATCAATACTTTGGTTTTGGTTTTGTTCAATGTGAAGCCTGCCACCTCTCCATATTTACTTAATTCCTCTAGCACTTTTGGTCCTGATTCTATGGGGTCTTCAAGGATTAAGGCTACATCGTCTGCAAATGCTTGCGTCTTGTAAATTTCCTTCCTGATCTTCAGTCCTTTTATCTCCTCATTAATTCTAATTTTCCGTAAAAGAACTTCTAAGGCCAAAATAAACAATAATGGGGATAGGGGGCAACCTTGCCTTACTCCCTTACTAATTTGGAATGTTTTAGTCCTATGCTCAGTGGCAGACTTAGCCAATCAAAGAACAAAGTTGATCAGCCTTAATCTTGGTTAGGTTCTTTTGAGATCTAGCACATTGAGGGACACCATCACAGTGGGTCATTCCATAGTGACCCCTAGCTTTGCTCCCCATAATGTCGCTAATGTTATCAAGGGGGTTATCCAGGGGACCCTCCATATCCCATCCCTATTATCTTGGGGAGTAAGAGGCCCCTTGGGTCATGACACCAGCTGTCCCCCATGAGAACATAATGCGGTGATGTCACAGCCCCTGGGGCAGAGATATAAAGGCAGAAGGGATGAGAGGGGAGCTGTGGAGAGTTGAGGAGAGTAGAGGATAGTTGAGTTCAGTTGAGTTGTGTTGAGCAGAGTAGAGCAGAGCAGAGCGGAGGGGAGTGTTCTACTTTGTCAAATACCTCGCTGAAGCCTTTCAACTTTTATTTCTAGTCTGTCTTTCACAGTTACGTTGTTGGTAGGTTGGGCTATAGTTTCTTTTTGCATGCAAAGAACGAGTTAAGCAACTCTGCTTTCTCTCTGCTGCCTGTAATTTCCTTGCCGTCTTCTCTCTTTAGGGGACTTTTAGTTTGGTTGCTGTGCCAAACCAGACAGTTGTAGAGGTACAAAGGAGAGACTCCCAAATTCCTCTGTAGATCAGCAGCTCCTTGGGCAGTCTGAGCTTCTTGACCCAGGAAGAACATGTGATAAATAGAGATAGATAGATAGACAACTAGATAGATAGATAGATAGATAGATAGATAGATAGATAGATAGATGATAGATGATAGATGATAGATGATAGATGATAGATGATAGATAGATAGATAGATAGATAGATAGATGATAGATAGATAGATAGATAGATAGATAGATAGATAGATAGATAGGAGCACCAAGGACCCCTCCTTTCAACCTGGAGTTACAAAACTTCTCCTTTATTGACAGGATCTCCATCCAGTTCAAGAACTCCCTCTTCACGAGAGGATGGACCACATGCTAAAAAAGTTGCCCTTCTTGAAGAAGGAGGACAGCAAGGAGTCCCATCCACAAATTACGAATAATGACCCATGGCAGTGGAACAGTCACTTCTCTGGCTCCCACCCGTCCACTTCTTCGGCCACTCAAAGAACCACGCAGGTCTTGCCCCTTCTTGTAAAGGGTTCCCCAGCTCCAGTGGACATGAGCAAGAAGGTGCAGCCTCCAGCACTGGTGCTGCCAGAATTGGTGCGCAGGACCCCTCTGAGGGCTTCTCAGGGGGAAATGAAGCCTGGCCTCAAAGAGCCCCCTTCCTTGCCAAGGAGGCCCGAGAGGGAAAGGGCTCCGGGGAGAAAAAGCTCTCAAGACACCATCCTTCCCTCATATCCAGGTATAGATGCTACAGGGCTGGGCTACCTATGGAACCAGCCTTGTCCTATCACATCAGCCCACCCCACACAATCCATCCATCCATCCCTCCATCAATCAATCCATCAGGACAGAGCCAGAAGGGACCTTAGAGGTCTTCCTTCTCCAGAGACCAATTGCATTAAGCAATAAGTTTCTCTTCCTACCTTCTAGTGCTTTGGAAAATAAGTTGGCCCCCTCCTCTGTGTGCCAGCCCCTCAAATACTGGAAGACTGCTCTCATGTCACTAGTACACCCTTCCTTCCTTTTCCTAACTACCCAAATCCAAATCCTGCAATCGTCCTTCATCAGGTAGGGACGTTATGGTGCAGACTCCATCAGTCAAAGAGTTTCGACTGTGGGGCCTAGGAAGAGGGTCTTCTCTACTGCTGCCACTGTATTAGGGAACATCTTACCCTCAGAGGTGAGGAAAGACCCCTCCCTCTTAGCCTTTTTCAAAGGCTAGATCTAAATTATAAGATTACAACATCATGAAATTTCAAAGCAATAAAAAATTCCAATTCCATATATAAGATGGTTGTCTAAGGACAGGAAGATCAGGGCCTCGAGACTTATGACACGTTTGACCCCTCCCTCAGGCTCAGCCTGGTGATCCACTACGCACTCCTTGTCTCTCTCTGCTTTGAGAAGGCTTGTCCTGTCGAATTGCCCATCAATCTCTGTCTGTCTCTTCTTCTCAGAACTCTCTGACGAGTCTTTCAAAAATTTATGGGAGAGCAGGAAGCCATTAAAAGGCAGACCCGTCAAAGAAATCTTGGATCTCATGGACGAGAGAGAAATATTAGAGACCATCTTGGACCATCTTCGTCCTTTCCAGGTAAGCAGCTGGGTTTGTGTCGCGGTGGGCCCTGAGGTCCATCGTGGAGAGGGTCCAGAAGCCAGGGCTGCCTCGGTGGAGATCATTTATCCCAAAAGTAGACAAATGTAGTTATGGAGAATTTGCTGAACTAGGGGGTCCTTGCTGGAAGGATCATGGAACGACCATGGAATGATTGCCTCAACCATTTTGGACTCCACCTCAACATCAAGACAGGATACTTAGGGACTGTCACCACCCCTGGAATGCTTCAAATCAATGGAGAAAACCTAAAGAAGGTGGACATTTTTTGGTATCTGGGATCCCACCTCCAATGTCAATGGTGACATCAATGGCGAGGTGAGAGCAAAGGAGAATGCAGCCTGGATACGTTGGCGAGAACTCACCAGTGTGTTACTGGACAGACGAATGGCCACCCATCTTAAATCTAAGACCTACAAGACAACCATCCGCCCTGTTGCACTGTCTGGCACTGAATGCTGGGCAGCAACAACAGGGACCAGAAGCTCTCTGCATGCCACGGAAATGCGAAATGGTCCTGAGTGTGAGAAACAGTCCATTTTTTTCAGTTGTAAACTATCCTTTATAACTTCGAACAGTCAGTAAATAAATGTTCTGACCCAAACACGACAAACCCTCTGAAGTGAACTCAAAGATTCCTTTATGAGGAGAGCCAGCAGCCCCGACAAAAAGTTTCTCTCTCACCACAGGCTAACAAGTCCATCCGGCAGGGAGAAGAATCGTTGTCTGCCACATCTATTCATCTCCGCCCCCTGCCTTTTATCCCCAGAGCTAGGGAGGGGCTTCGCTAGCAGTGGTGGCTCGTCTGTCCCAAGGACCGGCCCATAGATTTCCACTGCTCTCCTCTCCTCTGCCTTCTGTGTATCCGCGCGTCAGGCACTGGACCCAGATGTTCCTCCTCTTCCTCATCCACCTCCAGACCTGCGGTCTGTTGACTCACCATCTGAGGGCTGACGGATGGCCCAGGCTCCTCCTCTGTCTCTCTCTCTGCCAGCCCCATTCCCTCTTCCCCCTCGGAGCTCTCAGGTTGCCTTGATGCTGGCCCTGACTCCCACGCCTCCTCCTCCTCCTCCTCCTCCTCCTCCTCCTCCTCCTCCTCCTCCTCCTCCTCCTCCTCCTCCTCCTCCTCCTCCTCCTCCTCCTCCTCCTCTGATTCGGCTGCTGGAGGGCCACAACAATAAATGGTGATAAATCAAGTTCTCACAATTTGTGGCAGAGATTTTCCAACCGTTCATCTCAAAAGCTGCCTCTGCTCCAGCTGATACAATCCGGATGTTCCTTGTTACGTGCTTCGTGTCTGTCCCAGCTAGAAAAGTCAAATTACTTATAATATGCATCCAGACGCAGAAGGGAAACCAATCCTCCCCTTGGAAACACACAGAAAGCTGTTCCTTCCTCTGCTCCTTCACTTTCTCACAACTTCTTTTTTGTTGTTCTTGTTGTTGTTGGCAAAGCAGATTCCTTCAGACCACAAACTGCCCAGGAGGAAAACAAGCGCATTGCCGCCCATCGACCAGAAGCAAAGCACGTCCCAGGTCTTGTCTAAAGACAAGGTAAATATGCGGAGGTTTTACACTTTTAGGGCCGCAGTTATCTTAGATGCAACATCAGAAGAGGACAGCTTGCCATGGCCAACTCACCGTGGCTGCCCACGAGCCACAGCAGACTCACCGCGGGTTAATTCAACCATTCCGTTCTCTCCAATAATGTTAAAAATCATTTTAACATTTGTCGTTTATGTTTCATTTGTCCCTCCTTTGAGGCCTCCTTTCTTTGACGCTTCTGTTCCACCATTTCCTCGATATTAGACAGACAATGAATAATAGAACTACAGACTTGGAAGGGGGCCTTGGAGGTCTTCTAGTCCAACCCCCTACTGAAGGAGGAAACCCTTTCCCATTTCAGGCAAACGGTTGTCCAATCTCTTCTTAAAAGCTTCCAGTGATGCAACACCCACAACTTCTGGAGGCAAACTGTTCCACTGGTTAATTGTTCTCACTGTTTGGAAGTTTCTCCTTGGTTCTAGATTGGTTCTCTCCTTGATAAGTTTCCATCCATTGTTTCTTGTCTTGCCTTCGGGTGCTTTGGAGAATAGGCTGACCCCCTCCTCTTTTTGGCAACCCTTGAGGTATTGGAACCCTGCTATTAGTGTAACTCTTGTTCCCTGGTGAGTTGGCCACGGCAAGTAGGCCATGGCTAGTTGGCCATGGTTAGTTGGCCAAGCCAAGAGGGCCATGGCAAGTTGTCCCAATCCACCACGGAGAGCTAATGCATGTAAAAAGATGAAGCTGCCAGATCTCCACAGAAACCATAAAGGATCTCAGGACGGCCAAACAGAGAATCAGCAAAGGGCACCTATGGGGATGGGGGAGGGGGGTTAAAGTAGCTTTTCAAGAAGAAGAAGAAAGTCAAAATGGCAATTATTGACTTATTAGATTCGTATGCTGCCCATCTCCCCAATCAGGTCACCCAGGACCAGTTTCCGTGTGCTTGACCACACGGAGTCCTTTTCTGATCCTAATTTCTCCTATATTTCCTTTTCCTGGCCGTTTGGTGGAGCTCCCTAGGACTCACGGACTCTTTTTCCCACCTTCAGATTAGCCTCTACAAATATTATGGCGTTAAACTGCGAAACTCAACACAGAAGGACCTGGTGACGGAACAGCTCCAAAGCCTTCTAAGTTTTTCACTCCAGGAAGAAACAGACCGAGAGGTGAGTGGCAGTGGGATGCCTGCGGGGGCTGAGACCTCCATCTTTGTGGGGTCCTTGGGGCTCTCTGAGCTTGGATGTTTTCTTGCAGACGTTTAGTGACCCAACTAGGTCACCTCATCAGTGCCAGAAGAGAACAGGTTTTGCAGAATAGAGGTGAAGGGAGGAGGAGGAGGAGGAGGAGAATTGTGGGGTCCTTGGTGCTCTCTTAACTTGGTTGTTTTCCTGTAGATGTTTCATGACCCAGCTAGGTAACATCATCAGTGCTAGAAGAGAATGGGGGTTACAGAGAGGAGGAGGAGGAGGAGGACTGTGGGGTCCTTGGTGCTCTCTGTGCTTGGTTGTTTTGTTGCAGACATTTCATTACCCAGCTAGGTAATTTCATCAGTGCTAGAAGGGCCTGGGGTTTGCAGAGAGGAGGAGGAGCAGGAGGTGGAGAAGGGGAGGAGAAAGCGGAAGGTAAAGACAAAGGGTTAGGTGCAAATAAGAGCCTTGGTGGTGCAGCGGACTAAAATGCTGTTAAGTAGCACTTAGCTGCCAGCTGCCGGCAATTACTGTGAGTTCAAATCTCACCAGGCTCAAGGTTGACTCAACCTTCCATCCTTCCGAGGTAGGTAAAATGAGGACCCTGATTGTGGGGGCAATAAGCTGACTTTGTATTAAAAAGAACACCGCTTTGGGGGGGGGAAGCCCTACTAAGCAGGTCTATACAAAAGTATGAAGGCTATTGCTTAACGCATTGTAAGCCGCCCTGAGTCTCCGGAGAAGGGCGGCATATAAATCGAACCTATAAATCAATAAATGTCCTAATTCACAAACATCGCTTTGCCTAGGGAATCTCGGAATCCATTCGAATGGCATCCTTTTGCCACCTGCCTGAGATTCTGGTGGCCCTGGAGGAGGCTGGCCAGTTCAGGCAGACAAAAGGACCGTTTGCAGTAGAAGCCCCCATTGAGGTAAGACCAGGGATGGGGTTGCAAGGTCTGAAACTCAGTGCAGAAGGAGGCTGGGGGATTCTGGGAAGGAGAGTCCAATGTGCTTAGAAGGACTTAGGCTCCAGGCTGTCAGGTCTCCTCAGATTGGTCATAGATCTCGTAGATGTAGGTGGTGCTGAAATTCTCCATCTCCATCTCCTGGAGAACTATTTTATAAGGCTAGAGAAGATTAGGAGCTGCCCCAACAAACACCTCGAGTAGACCCAAAGGTGCTTTTTCCAAAGGCTTGGGCTTGGTTTTTTCCTGAAGACATTTCGCTTCTCATCCAAAAAGCTTCTTCTCTTTTGACCCAAGTCAGACCTGAAGAAGCTTCTGGGATGAGAAGCGAAACCTCTTCAAGGAAAAACAAAGTCCAGTTGCCTTTGAAAAAGCCCCTTTGGGGCAACCGTGACCTGGATGACTAAGAAGCTCCATCAGTTTCCATCCATTGCTTCTTGTCTTGTCTTCTGGTGCTTTGGGAAAGAGTTTGACCCCCTCGTCTTTGGACTGACAGGACTCACAGACTCTCTCCGAGAGATGGATTCGGACCACATTAATACTCTGCTATGGCCAGGCAGTCCTGGGAGCGCAAGTAGAGGACATGATGCCTTTCCTGGACAACATTGTCTCAGAAATACTCTATCAGTATTCCAGCATGAAAAAGGTAGGCAGGTTTCCACCCTCTACTTCTCTTAATGCTGAGTTTAATCACAAGAACAATTATAATCCGGAGTCCTTAGCTTGTTTGATTTCTTAAAGACATTTCATGACCCAACTAGCATGTTGTGGGAGAGGAGGAGGAGGAGGAGGAGGAGGAGGAGGAGGAGGAGGAGGAGGAGGAGGAGGAGGAGGAGGAGGAGGAGGAGGAGGGGGAGGAGGAGGAGGAGGAGGAGGAGGAGAATCTATGGTCTTGTTGCATTTATTATCCTCAAGGCAGCGCTCCTGCATTACACTCTTTCTTCCTTTCCACACAACAACTCTGTGACGTGTTTTGGATTGAGACTGGCCCCAACTCACCTAGCTGGCTCTCGTGCCTAGGGCGGGACTTGAACTCACAGTCTCCTGGTGATTGGCCCAAAGACAGCTGGCCCTTTTCCCTAAGGAGGAACTAGAACTCACCATCTCCTGGTGATGGGCGCAAAGTCTCTCAGCTGCCTTTCATCCTAAAGTGGGACTAGAACCCAGAGTGTCCAGTGATGTTTTGATTGGGGGCCCCCAGAGTTCAACCAAAGACAATCGGCTACGTAAAGGTTTCAGTAAATAAATACATCCTCTTCCTTCTGGTTTCTTTTCATTCCCACTGGGGTTTTCCAGGACGAAGGGCTGAAGAAAGCCTTCATGAGGTCCATCATCATGATCACCAAAGCTGTTGCCAACAGCAGGAGGCAAGACCTCGATTTGCCCCAGAAACAGGAACTGGTCACAAACATCGTTGTAAGTGGGGAGAGGGGGGGAGGCAGGTGCTCCTGGGCGTCTTTCTTTTTGGAAGTGAATTTGAACCGAATTGAATGCCAATCAATGGAGCCTGAAAGGTTTTGTTGCTAAGTGGGACATTTGTTAAGGGAATTCTGCCCATTGTACGACCTGTCTTGCCACCGTTGTTAGCCGAATCATTTTCGTTCAGTTAATCGCACGGCTGTTAAGGGAATCTGGCTTCCCAATTTTATATAGGTCATCAAGAGGCCACAGTTGCCCACCCCTGACTTAAATCATGGTCACGGGACACTGCAAACTGCCATCAATGCAAGCTGGTGGCCAAGTGACCGAAATGGGGTCACAGGATCGCTGAGGAAGGGGCGCCTCTCGGAACTTGGCATCTGGGTCATAAGTAGTCCTGAAGAGATCCCTCAAAACTTTAAATGGTGGCTAAGTGACCAGTTGTAAGCTGGGGACTTCCTGTGTCAACCAGAAAAAGCGTAGGGCTGGGAAGAGGGCCAGCTGGAGGGTGGCCATATCTCAGGTTCTTTCTTAGATGGGTTTCCTTCTCTTTTCAGGAAGTCATTGAAGATGAGCCCGCGAGACCCTTGTCCATCGAAAATCTCCATCAAGCGATCATCACCATCACCTGCATGAGGTATGTACCTGCCAAGAGACAGAGAGAGAGAGAGAGAGACAGAGAGAGAGAGAGAGACAGAGGAAGGAGGGAGGGAGAGAGAGAGAAATCCTGCATCCTGTTTTGGTCACCACAATATAAAAAAGATGTTGAGACTCTAGAAAGAGTGCAGGGAAGAGCAACCAGGATGATGAGGGGAGTTCTGATATTTGAGGGGCTCTCAGAGAGAGGAGGGGGTCAACTTCCCCTCCAAAGTAGCTGAGAGCATGATGAGAAGCGATGTATGGAAGCTTATCAAAGAGAGATCCAGGAGAAATTTCCTGACACCGAGAACAATCCATCAGTGGAACAGTTTGCCTCCAGAAGTTGGGGGTGCTCCATCCCTCGAGGTTTTCAAGAAAAGAGGGGACAACCATATGACTGGGATGGTTTAAGGACCATCAAGCAAGGGTTGGAGTAGAAGACCTCCGAGGTCCCTTTTAGCCTAATGAGTCTATGATCTTCTCACCCTCCTCCTCTTTTCTCGTCTTTCATCAGCCGTATGAAGCCCCCCTTGAACTCCGAGATGAGGTCTAAAGTGGTGAGAAAAAGCATCCAGAAGGTGTTTTCCTTGCCGGCTTACCTGGTGACAAAACTGAACGTGAACGGCCCAGGACAACCAGCTCAAACTCAGGTGAGCAGTCCAGATGGAGCCAAGCCATCTGAGATCCACCTGGAAATAAGCATGATTCAAAATCTCCTCCAAAACTCTGGATCCATCCATCGAGCCCAATGTCCTTTTGTTTCTCGTGTTCAGCCGAGAAAGCATTTCCTCCAACTCTGGAAGAAAAACCAGCCCTGCAAGACGGGCCACTCCGTTGATTGCAGAAGGGTGGACTTCAACTCCCAGAAGTCCGTGGCTGGCTCAGGATTGTTGGGCGTTGCAGTCCACCAGTCGTCCTAAAAGGGCCATAAGTTCCCCAGCCCTGGATTTCTTCCTCTTTCTTCCTTTACACCACTTCTTCCTTTAGATATTCTTTTTCTCCTTCTAGGATTTTTATGACCAGATGGTGACCACCTGCAACACCATGCTCACCGCCTTGCTGTCCGAGGCTCCCAATTTGGATTCCCTGCAGGATGTCTTGACGGTAAAGAGTGATTCTTTCTCGGGGTTGGTCAGCCAGATGTTTAGGCTGGATTTGGCGATTCTGTCCAGCTGTCGAGCCCCTCCCAAGGACCCGGGATAGGCAAATGTGGCTGTTGGGTGGACAACTCGTCCCATGGGACAATTCAACCATTCAATTGAACTCATTTCAATAGTTAAAAAATGATGTTCATTTTTGTCATTTACATTTGTTTTGTCCCTCCTCTGGCATCTTTTCACTAATGATTCTATTCCACTATTTCTCTGATATTCGTGTCTCTCTTGTCCCACGGCAAGGAGGAAGGGAGGGAGGGAGGGAGGAGATGATAATAAGAGTGAGGGAGGGTCTCAGGGAAGTCCACAGGTGCCCCTGACACGAGAGACGTTGAGCTGGCCACTCCCACCTCGGCCACGCCCCCCTCGAGGTCAAACACAACCTTGATTCGGCCCTCCATGAAATCGAGTTTGACACCCCTGTCATAGAGCCTCGCAGCTGTTCCGAGTAAAGCTGCCTTCTGCAATTGACCGATGCAGATTATGTTGATGCCGATGGGATTCATTTTAGCAACAGAAATTTTGGACTCATTGTGGTCATAAGTCGAGGACTACCTGTATTTGTGATGGTTGCAGCATCCTGGGGGGGGGGGTGTCACCTGAACACCATTGGCGAACTGCCCAACTGGCTTCCGACAAGCCAAAGTCTACGGGGAAAGCGAGATTCGGCTAATGACTGCATTATTCACTTAAGGACCACAGGGATTCGTTCAACCCTGGCAAAAAAAGGTCGTAAAGCCAGTCACAAGTCGCCTAACATCCACCTTGGTAAGCCACCCAAATTCTGGTCGTAAGTCAAGGACTACTTATACAGGAAGTCCTCGACATACAGCCATTCATTTAGTGACCGAGCTGGGATGCTGCAACCGTCATAAAGATGAGTCATTGGCCAAGTGTTCAAATTTTGATCACGTGACCATAGGGATGCTGCAATGGTCATAAGTGTGAAGAATAGTCGTAAGTCCCTTTTTCAGTGCCATTGTAACTTTGAACAGTGACTAAATACTAATAGCACTTAGACTTACATACCGCTTCACCGTGGTTTACAACCTCTCTAAATGAGTACCCAGGTTCTTGTCCTATCTGGGTCCTCATTTGACCGACCTGGTAAGGACGGAAAGCTGAGTCAACCTGGAGCCGATCAGGATGGAACTGCTGAACTTCTGGCAGTTGGCAGAATTAGCCTGCAATACTGCGTTCTAACCACTGTGCCACCACGGCTCTAAATGAACTGTTGTAAGACTAGTTGTATTCCAGAAATCTTCAATTGCTACTCTAGTTTTCAGTCTAAAATAGACCTCAATTGACCAATGTCTCAAATTTGTTGAGCTCCTTAGATTTTCTCCCCAGTCCTGGCAACTTCTGTGGCTCTTCCAACTGTGAATCACAAATTCTTCCTTTCCTCCTCCTCCTTTGTTTTTCCTGGCAGCACATTAATCCCTGGATTGAATCTCCCAAGAGACACGAGAGAGAGAGGGCCATCAAGAGCATCAGACACCTCCTGAAGTTCGTTTCTGAAAACGTCAATTTCGACGTAAGTCACCGTTTGGGATGCGCAGTGAGATGTTTTCAAAGAAAGGAAGAAAAAGAAGAAAGTCCTGCTGCCTTTTGGAAAAAGCATCTTTGGGATGTGACCAGGAGGATATAAGGAGTCCCGCTTGATGAAGGGGTTGGAGGAGAAAACCTCCACAGTCCCTTCCAGCAATTGAGGTTCTGGGATTCTAAGGTTCTAAGATTCAGAGATTCAGAGATTCAAAGATTGTATGATTTAGAAATTCAAAGATTCTATGATTCTAAGATTCTATTATTCAAAGATTCTAGGATTCACTGCTTTTATGAATCTATGACTATGATTCTAGTCTTCTAAGATTCAAATATTGGATAATTCTAAAATTCTAAGATTTTATGTTTCTAAGATTCTGTGATTCTAGAATTCTAAAAGGTCGGATTCTAGGATTCTGTGGTGCTATGGTTCCTATGCTCTGATTTCAGTTGGCTGAAACCTTCATGAGCCCCCCTTCTCATCTTTCCCCTCCTTTTTGCTTCCTTTCATTAGCCCACAGGTGACTTTTTTTTGCTGGGACAGCTGGTGGCTTTGCTGGGCCTGCACGTTGGCGACACCAGCAAAGAAGTTGGCCAGACGTCCGCAGAGGCCGCCTACCACCTCCACCACCTCATCATGAGCAAAATGGGTGAGAAAGTTGGACTCCAAGGGCTGCCAGGAGCCCAGGGATGCGCACTGCCCAGGAGAGCACTGGGTGGCACAGCTTGTGGCGTGACCAAGACCCCGGTTGTTTGCCTGGGCAGAGATGCCTGGAATTGGCCGCTGGTATTGGCACCTCTCAGGGCCAGGGGTCATTTGAAGACTGAGTTTCTCACGTTAAGTGGATCCGTTAGGCCAGTGGTCGGCAAACTCATTAGTCAACAGAGCCAAATATCAACAGTACAACGATTGAAATTTCTTTGGAGAGCCAAATCGGTTAAACTTAAACTAGATAGGTAGGTACATTGTTATTAACTTAATTAGGGTACTCCTAAACTGGCCTTTGCTAAGAACGTCCTCAATCTGATGGAGGTACGTTCGCTGAGGTCGACCCCTTCCATCTCTCCCATCCACACTCGTCCTGTATACTTCTTTTGTCTATCTCCTTTCGTTCATCCTCTTTATATGTCCAAACCATCTCCTCGACACTACATCTTCTTTCACTCCACAACATTCCCTAAAATTAACTTAATAAACTTTACTTAAAGTTTTAAGTCTTAGTTAAACTATAGGTACGTTGAATAAAACTTGATCTCATACTTAACAACGATATTATTTATTGATAAAATTAAATTCCTTACAATTGACCTTACAATATCCATAAAATTAAATCATGACAATGACTGCCAAACACTAATGTGAACAATGGCCTTGCATCTCCTTGGAAAGTTTGAGTAAGTCAGGTTTGTATGTTGTTTTTAATTTTAGGCACGATTCCAGGTTCTCATCAATAAGACAACTTCTCAATTTACTCTTGATAAGGTTCATGCTTGAAAATGATTGTTCGCATAACTATGTAGACCCGAATAAGGAAAAAACAGCAAACGCTATTTTTTTCAGTTGATGATATGAGTCAGGAATACTATTCCGGGTGTTAAAAATCATCATATCTTCCTTCTCCGGGTCTTTCAAAGCAGACCACTTGTGCTGTGAACTAAGTTCACATTTATTTTTCTCCAATATTTCTGTATCAGCACAAAGACGTTCAAATTTCGAGCTCCACAATTCTTTGTTTTTGAAATCCAGCAATTGCATTTCAAAGTTGCCAATGTCAATATTAAAGGGAGAAACATTTAATTCTGTTACAGTAGCATTAAGAGGCTTTTTAACAAAGGCTAACGTCGCTTTGCTGTTTCTGAATTCCTGAAACCTGTTGAGAAAAGCTTCCCTCATATTTAAAAGTGTTGTTTTGAAATAGCAAATGTCAATATCAGAATTATTTTCTTGGCGATGTTTCAACAGGCTTGGAAAGTGAATCGAAGTTTCTCTTTCAAAATCTTGAGCAAAAAGAGATCATTGGTTTTCGAATGAAATAACTTCTTCTAACATCGAAAAAATGGTGTTTCCTTTCCCCTGTAGTTTACGATTAAGCTGATTCAGATGAGACGTAATGTAACGTAATACTCAATTACAGCTTTGCTATGTCCTCTCCACGTGTTTGACCTTTGAGTGGCAATAATCCTAAAATTTCTTCTTTAGGACCTGTAGATGAAATAAATCGTACAAAAAGTGAAACTTGAGCTGTATCATTTATGTCACAAGACTCGTCAACTGCTATTGATAAAGCTGAAACCAATTTAAGATCTTCGACTTGCTGGTTGGTTATATTCGAAGACATTTTGACTGTTCTGTCTTTCACTGTTTTAGCAGACAATGGTAACTCTTTAATTTTTTTTAGAATATCGGCTTTGTTCTTAAAATCCCGAAATAGCTCTTCGGATGCATTTATAAAACAACTTTTTATGTATTCGCCGTCTGTATATGGTTTTCCTCTCTTAGCAATCTTTTGACTAACCACAAAACTTGCAATATTAACATTGTTGGAAGATTGAATCCAGTAATTAAATACAGAACTTGATTTTTCTTGACTCTTCTGAAGTTCCTCAACTGCTTTCTTCCTTGCATCACCAACAGGATATTTACTACTGAATGGCATGTGTTTAGTTTTAAAGTGTCTCTCCAAATTTGATTTCTTGTTATGCACCAATTTTTCCTGACAAATAAGACAGGTCGGAAGGCCATTTAAGTTTTGAACAAACGCGAAAGTCTCGGTCCATTCAACTTTAAATTCATGGTTTTCGTCTTCCGTTTTTCTTTGCTTCTTCTTTGTAGCCATGTCAAACAGGGCACCTAAAAAAATGTTTCATTTTATAATAATAAAGCCACCAACACAAAATAATTACAATTCTTAAATTGATGACAAAAATACCTGTAGGATTTGCAGCTGGTTGGAAAAATACAGGTAACTTTATGCTCCGAGTAGTTACTTTTGTCACCCGCGCGTGATTTGCGGATGCGACTAGCACTAACCACTGCACAAGGAGATTGCTGACTGACTGGCTCACTCAACTCGTGCATGAATCGCGTGCACCTCTCCCACGCTGCGTATCCCATGGCCCACCTGCGCCGCGTCTCCCGTCTCCCGTCTCTCGCCCGCAAGACACCCCCACTTCTTCTAACGCCACTTCTTCAGAATAGACTCGCCCAGGCCGAAAACCGACTTCTGCGCATGGGCCACGAAGTTTCAATCACAGTGTGCGTGCGCGCCCGCAGGTGGTATTTTGTGGAAGAGCCACACTCAAGGGGCCAAAGAGCCGCATGTGGCTCGCGAGCTGCAGTTTGCCGACCACAGAGTTAGGCTAGGCATCTGCCATCAGCCAGCATGGGCTTGTGAGTCTTGGCACATGGATTGGGTCTTAGCGTGTTTTGCAAAGCCACCTTTTAGTCATTGGATGGCTGCATGTATTGCAGGGAGCCAGAAAACAGGTTAACCAAGTTACGGGTTGAGTGGGCATTGTTAAGGAAAGAGCTAAAGAGGGTTTATAATTGCAATACATTATTTGTTAATTTTATAGTTTCAACCCCATTTTACGTGTCTTCTAATTTTTAATTGGGAGCCGTCCACAATCGGTTGAAAGACAGGCACTTATATCAATGGTTTACCTAAAGAAAAGGATTGGTTAAATTTGGCTAGTTAAAAGCTTAACCCAGTGGCAACTTTAAGCCATGTGGATTTCAATGCCCAGAATTCCCCAGGCAGCACACAATCAATTCACAACCTAATGCTTCATTTGCACATCAGACCAAGGTAGTCTGGGTTAAATCCGGTTAGATTCATTCATTCGTTTGTTCATTCGTTTGTTGGTTCATTCCTTCATTCCTTCATTTATGTAATTTGTCTCTTATGTAGCCCTATATTTCCCCTCCATTTACAGTCCCATCTATTGTGTTAACCTAGAAAAGGGGTTACAGGTAGTCCTTGACTTACAACAATTCATTTAGTGACCATTCAAAGTTTAACCGGCACTGAAAAAAGTGACTTGTGATTGTCTTTCACACTTACGACCGTTGCAGCATCCCCATGCTCACGGGATCAAAATCTGGACACTTGGCCACTGACTCCGATTTATGACGGTCGCAGTGTCCCAGGGTCATGTGATCCCTTTTGTGACCTTCTGCCAAACAAAGTCAATGGGGAAGACGGATTCACTTAACAACCGGGTTGCTAACTTAACTGCTGCGGCAATTCACTTAACCAGGTTGGCAAGAAAAAAAATCGCAACCTGAGGCAAAACTCGCTTCATAACTGTCTTGCTTAGGACTCAATTGTGGCCGTAATAAGTCGAGGACTGCCTGTAATTGGACCACTAAAGAGGTCATTGTACCTGTTTCGTTCCTGATCAGTGAGATAAGAGAAAGGGGGGGGCAGAGAAAGAGGGAGCGAGGGGGGAGGAGGAGGACTGGTGTCTCTGAGCTTTGTTGTTTTCTTGTGAAGGTTTCATGACCCAACTAGGTAACGAGAAAACCACCGAGCCCAGAGAGCACCAGGGACCCCTCAGGTCAGCCCTGAGCTACAGATCTTCTCTTCTGTTGGAACGACTAAACCGGCCGTCAGACGAAGGATGTTCAGAAGTTCCGAATGCCAAAATCTGACCTTCTCTTGTTTTCCTCCCTCCAAAGCCAAAGAAATGGATGAGAAACCTAGAAACAAGAAGGGGAAGGTCGTCACTTGGCTGAGGGAAGACTTCTCCTTTTCGGGCCCAACAATATTTTATAATAACGTCTCCAAAATGGCTACGGTACGTTTTCGTTCAGCATTTTGCCTGGCTTCTTATTGACCTTCCTTTCTCTCCTCCTCTTGACCTGGAGATACTCAAAAAAGTCAATATCACAGTGGGGACGGCAGGCTCCAAAGGCCGGAGGGTGGATATCCAACCCCCACAATGTCTAGGAGCAGGCGATCTCGGCTGCCATGTTGGCTTCTTTCACCCACATCCTAATATCACGTGGTGGATGTCATGGAATACGGCCTGCCTCTCTACATGGGGTGCTGTCCCCAGATACGGGTCAAAGTCTCTGGCTTGTCAAAACCCTGATGCATCTCTTCATGGTCTCCTTTTCTTCTTTCCGATAGGCCTTTGGCGAGCATCTGAGCCCGTCTCAAATAAACGACCTGATCTTAAAAGCCCTGGCAGCTCTGACACACCTGGACAAAAACATTTCACACACTGCGGGACTCCTGCTCAATTCGTTCTTGGAAGAATGTGGGATGGACATGGAGGAGGTAAGAAAATGGCAGGGTTTGGAGCAAAAGGGATAGAGGAGATTTTGTAGAAAAGAAAGATGAGAATGGGTGAGACCTTGTTGACTTGGTGACAACACTTCAGCTGGATTTAAGAAGGCTAGGGTTGGATGGAGACCACCAGGTAATCTTAGGGCTGTTGAGAAAGTTGGTCATCCCTTGGATTTCTCTTTTGCCATAGCTGCCCATGATCCTCAAGGAGATCTACCGACGTCTCCTGAAGATCTTGGACCCTGCCACCAAACAACAAACGCTAAAGGCAGTGTGTCACCTGGCGTCCAAACGGGTGAACAAAGTCGTGGATATTCTCCTCGAGTGCTCGGTGGCGTGCGATGGGTAAGAAGAACCTCAAGGAGATGTGCCTCCTGTTTTCTTGTACTCTACAGAGATTCTCAACCATTTGCGATAGGGGTGAATATCTGTAGCTTGGGGTGGGCAGGTCATGTGCTGATTGGGGGGGAGGTTGCATTGGGTTGGTTGAGGGCCAGTGCAGTCGCTGGTTGGCTGTGCAGTCGATCTGAATTCTGAGAGCTTCCTAGGCTGGTTGTCTCCACCATCCAGGTCATGATTGTCCCAAAGGTGCTTTTCCAAAAGGCAGCTGGACCTCCTTGGTTTTTTAACTTTCTTGGTCGCCACACTGTAGAAACAATGCAGAGACTCTGAAAGAGTGCAGAGAAGAGCAACGAAGATGATTAGTGAACCGGAGCCTAAAACATATGAAGAAGAGTTGCAGGAATTGGGTCTCTCTAGTTCAATGAAGGGAAGGATTGAGGGGGGACAGGATAGCAGTGTTCTGATATCTGAGGGGCTGCCACAAAGAGGAGGGGGTCAACCTATTTTCCAAACCACCTGAGGGCAGGACAAGAAGCAAAGGGTGGAGACGAATCAAAGAGAGAAGCAACCTACAATGTGCAGAACTTTCCTAGCAGTGCAAACAATTAACCAGTGGAACAACTTGCCTCCAGAAGTTGTGGGTGCACCATCACTGGAGGTTTTCAAGAAGAGATTGGACAGCCATTTGTCTGAAATGGGATAAGATTTCCTGCCTGAGAAGCGGTTTGGAGTACAAGACCTCCAAGGCAGGGGTGAAATCCTCTGGTTTGGTCTGGTTCGCCCGAACCGATAGTAATAATTGCTACTGTTTGCCCGAACCGGTAGTAAGAAAAAACGCTTTAAAACGTACGACAATCAGCTGTGCCGGGCAATGTCGGAACCTTTTTGTAATTTCTAATTTCAGCATTTTTTTACTACCAGTCAGCTGTGAGAAAATCAGCTGTGCCTGATTGTCTGTGAGGTTCCTGTTTGTTGCAGGGGCCATTTTGTGTAAAGTCCAGCTGCTTCTGCATTGTATGTGAGTCAGTTGTGTAGCTTTTGTGTTACTTTTGTGTAAAGTGTGATCGTTTGCTTTTGAGCTCTCTGTGATTCAGTGAGGTTCTGCATTGTGTGTGAATCAGTTGTGCAGCCACGCCCACCCGGACACATAACCACCAAGCCACGGCCGCCTGGTCATATGACCACCAAGAAACGGCCACCCGGTCACATGCCCACCAACCAACGCCCACAGAACCGGTTGGGAACATTTTTGAATTTCACCACTGCTCCAAGGTCCCTTCCAACTCGGTCCTTCTGTGAAAAGCACCTTTGGGTTAATTCTGTAGACACACTGCTCCTAGAAACCTCCCCTCCCTTGACCAGTTCTGGGTTCTCTGGCACTTCCGGTGGCGCAGAGGCCCTCCTTTGAATGGCTCCTAGACAAACGGTTGCAAGTCGAGAACTACCTGTAGCTATATCTTTTTCCATGCCTTAAAGCAGTTCATTTGGCCATCGGTTCTCTAACCCTTTCTTCCGTTGGGGGGGTTAATCTATCTGGAATGGCCGTCTCTTTGAAAATGGGGAAAGAATCTGATTTTTTTCCCCAATCCATTTTTCCACCTGCACAGAAGTGCCAGGGAACTGTGGAGGGCGCTGGCTGCAGACCCCTATGCTAACCTGAAGATCATGAAGCCCCTCCTCAAAAGGCTTGATGACCACGATCCCAGCACCGAAGCTATTGGGAGGGGAACAAGCAAATCCATCATGCCCATTGCGGTAAGCCCTCAACCGGTGGCTCTCCTTTCCTGAGATCTGCAGGTGGGCCAGGCCTGAGGAAAGGGGGAAGGGGCTGAGCAGAAGAGTCACCCTCGGGGGTCTCCTCATCAGGAGCAGGCACGCCCTGGCTGGAGGGAGGCAGAGGGCAAACTGGTGGGGGCTGAAATCGGAGCAAAATTTGACGTAAGCCCCCCTTCCCCCCAAAGTGCCCCATTGAAAGTAGAGGCATCTGTGGGCTTCCTCACCAGAACAGCTTTGATATTCATCCATCCATCCATTCATCCACCCATTCATCCAGCCAGCCAGCCAGCCAGCTCTATCATCTATCCACCCATCCATCCATCGGTTCATCTATTCATTAATCCATTCATTCATGTATCCGTTCATTGATTTATTCGTTTATTCATACATTCCTTCATTTATTCATTCCTTTACTCATCCAATCATTCATAATTCAATTGATTCCTTTATTCATTTCTTACGTTATTTCTTACAGAAATAACTAAAAAAGAGTTTGATTTAAGAAAATACATGATAGGAACCGACAAAGGCAAACACCCAACGGAGGACTTTGTGTCATATCTTATTTTAAATATTCTTAATCTGTATTTTTATTATGTGTTATATTGTTTTATTACATTGTTGTAAACTTCCCAGTGTCAGATTGCTCAGATGGCCGGTGGAGAAATTTAATTAATTAAGACCAATAGATTTGTAGTCCAGGTTTGAACTGTGGGGTCCTTGGTGCTTACTGAGCTTGGTGGTTTTCTTGCAGATGTTTCCCGACCCAACCAGTCTAACCCTACCTCTAAGCCTAACTCTTCCAGCACTGATGATGTTACCTAGCTGGGTCATGAAACATCTGCCACAAAAAAACACACGCTCAGACAGCACCCAGGGCCCCTCCAAGGACCCCTAAGAGGTGGAGAGTCAAGAGCCCACTTAGGAATGAAGACAAACAGAGAAACGTGAGGTTACCGATCTCTTTGTCCCCAGTTCTGTCTCACTTGTGCTACTCGTTGTCTCCCTTTTGTCCTGTATCTACACCCCACTGGCCTCTCAAAGTCTGGAGGGGGTGTAGAATGGGAGTTTCAGAAGTCCCACTTCTAGCAACCTTTTGCTCCGTGTCTCAGACATGGACATTCCTGGCTCAGCTTTCATGGACATGAGGATTTTTTTCTCTCTCTGGGCACAATGAGAATGTATCTGCCGAACAAAACTCTGCATTGGCGACAAGAAGGGCATCCAGCCAGGAAAGCCTCAGCTCCATTCAGTTGCCCAGACTCCACCCCGCAAGGGATTAGGGGGTCGTTAAAAGAAGAAATAGATGATGATGAGGAATCTAAGTAACCTGATGAGCCCGAGCTGACTCTCCTCTCCTCCTGTTTCTAGGCCACCAATGCGCTCTCCTTCCTCCTCTCGCTTCCTGAGGCAGCAACCATTGTCCAGCATAAGTTCTCCAGCCTGCTCCTGGCGCTCGTGACGCACATCTATTTTCTGCTGGGAGCAGGCAAGAGCGGGTCAGAACAGACCTACCATCTGGGGTAAGGAATCTCCTGGGCCCAATCTGGATCCTTTCTCCATTTCTGCAAAGCTCAGGAAACAGTCGTTAAGTGAACTTTGTCCCATTTTGCAACCTTTCTTGCCAGAGTGGTTAAGTGAATCATTGCACTGGTTAAGTCCCATGGTCGTTAAGTGAATCTGGCTTCCCCGTTGACTTTGCTTGTCAGAAGGTCCCAAAAGGGGATCGCGTGACTCTGAGACACTGCGACCGTCATAAATATGGGTCAGTTGCCGAGAGTCTGAATTCTGACCACATGACCATAGGGATACTGTAACGGTCGGAAGTGCAGGGGGATCAGCTGAATGATTGGCACCAACTCTTCTGCCTTTGTTTCATTTAGCAACGCAGTCAAAGCCGTCAAACACCTCATCTTGCGCACCGGCTATCAGGAGGAGTTCAAGGACTTAGATATGGTTCAATGTTGGGCGATGCTGATGAGTCCTGAAAGTGTGTTTGAAGGCATTTTCCACCTGGTCCGGTAAGAAATTAAAAGTCAAAAGAGCTTGGCTACGAGGGGCAGTGGGTGAGAGAGGGAGGGGAGGCAGAGGGAGAGGAGGAAGAAGAAGAGGCAGAGAGATAGGGGGAAGGGGAGAGAGAGGGAAGGGGAGAGGGAGAGGGGAGAGGGGAGAGGGAGAGAAAGAGGGAGAGAAAGAGGGAGAGAGACACACAGAAGGCAAAAGTGAGAGAGAGGAAAGATTAGAGGGGAGGAGAGGGAGGGGAGAGGGAGAGGGAGGGGAGAGGGAGAGGGAGAAAGAGAGAGGGAGGGTGAGAGAGAGAGAGGGAGGGTGAGAGAGAGAGGAAGGGGAGAGGGAGAGAGGGAGGGTGAGAAATTCTCTAAATGGAGTAATTCATTGAGTAATTCATTTATCGATCATTCAGCTCATGATTTCTCTAGCTTGGTGATTTTCTTCTCCCTAACCAGCAGATCTTGTCTGATCTCTCCATATTTATTCTCTTAGGATCTTGTTCAACTACTCGAAACATGAGCTGAAGGTCATGCTCCGACAGGCTGAGACCTACGTGCGCCACCCCGATTTAAGACACAAAACCATTGGGATGGTTTTCTTTTCGGAGGTGAGGAGACCTTGAGATGCACCCCAACCTTCTGGAGCTCAAGGAAAGTTGCCCAGGGTTCAACAGAACTTTATGGTTAGAAACTAGAAGTTGTGGGTTCTCCATCACTGGAGGTCTTGAAGAAGAAACTAGACAGCCATTTGTCTGACATGGTAGAGGGTCTCCTGCTTCACCAGGGGGTTGGGCTAGAAGACCTCCAAGGTCTCCTGGTATTCTGTTAATCAGTGGAATGGCTTGCCTCCAGAAGTTGTGGGAGGGAGGGAGGGAGGGAGGAAGGAAGGAAGGAGATTGAGGGAGGGAGGATGGGAGGAAGGGAGGAAGGAAGACTCAATGACCCCAAATTCCTTTTACTTTTTGCATTATTTTTTGTATTCTTGCAACTATCATTTACACTACCTATCAGACAGTCACAAAAGGGATGACGTAAGCTCGAAACACTGCGACCGTCATATATATATATATTTATATGCCGCCATTCTCCCGAGGGACTGAGGGCGGCTTACAAAAACAATATCCAATACAAATCACAATAAATTAAAATCAACAACCCAATTAAAACAATTTAAAATTATAACAATGTACACCCATAACGGATCAGTTAAGTTGACGAAAGAGCCACATCTCCAACTCAAATATGGACCGGCAAGTACCCAAATTTTGATCACATGACCATGAGGATGCTACCATGGTCATAATTCTGAAAAATGGACGTATCTCTTTTGTCAGTGCCGTTGTGACTTTCAGCGGTCACTAACCGAGGACTGTGTTTATTTTCTTTTTCTCTCCCCTTAATGGCTGAAAGTGGCATCTTTAGTCGAGGCTCTCAGGGAAGTTCTCTTCCTTGGCTTGGCTAACGCTCCATATCTCCACTCTTCTTCTTCAGCTGCTGTTTCACCCGGAAATTTGCCAATTCTTTGTCATCCAAGACATCCTCCAGGTGCTGAAGGAATGGATGACCCAGCCATATCCGCTGATACAGACTTTCAGCGTTAGAGGACTGGGGAACCTCATCCAACACCCGTTTGAGGTAAGAGATGGGGGGCAGAAAGGGAGTGGCTTCCAAGGTAGTAGCAGGTGTGACCTCGCTCTCTGGGAAGTCTACAAGGCTGGGAAGGATAGAAGAAGGAGAAGAAGAAGGCAACCAGCAGAAAGAGGACAGCTAGAGTGGTGTCTCTTCTACAAAGATGGCTGCAACCCTGGAAGATCTGAAGGTGCAAGTAGAGGCCAGATCCTCTTGGAGGACATTTGTCTGAAATGGTATAGGGGTTCTGGCTTGAGCAGGGGTTGGACTCGAAGACCTCCAAGGTCCCTTCCATCTCTGGTATTCTGTTAAGGACCAGGGGAGACCTGAGAGCAGTCTTCCAGTATTTGAAGGGCTGCCCCAAAGAAGAGGGGGTCAACCTATTCTCCAAAGCCCCTGAAAGCAGAACGAGAAGCAGCGGAAGGGAACTAATGAAGGAGAGAAACAACCTGGAACTAAGGAGAAATTTCCTGACCCTGAGAACAATTCATCCTTGGAACAACTTCCCTCCAGAAGTTATGGGTGCTCCATCACTGGAGCTTTTCAAGAAGAGTTTAGATAACCATTTGTCCAGCAGAGTCTAGGGTCTCCTGCTTGAGCAGGGGGTTGGACTAGAAGACCTCCAAGTTCCTTTTCAACCCTCTTCTTCTATGCTCTGTGGCCTTCTCTTGCGTTTGGCATGATCGCTGTGAGACTCAGAGAACTCCAGTGACCGTTTAATTGCTCGTTTCTTTCCCTGCTTCCTCCAGAAGAACATCTTGGAACCCCTCTTGATGCCAGTGCTAAACTGCGCTTGTCACGAACAGAAGACCTTGGCAAAAGAAGCTATAAGGACGCTGCATTTCCTCCTCAGGAACCTCGATATCAAAACCCATGCGGTGAAGGCAGTCAACCTCATTCCGCTCCTTCTGAAACATTTTCATGATGTAAGTCAACCAAATCATAACAAACTGGTTTTCCACCTCTCTCTCCCTCCCTCCCTCCCTCCCTCCCTCTCTCCCCCTCCTCACTCCCTTCCTCCCTCTCTCTCTCTCTCTTTCTCTCTCTCTCTCTCCCTCCTTCCTCCCTCCTTCCCTCCCTCCCTCCTGCACTCCCTTTCATTCTCCCTCTCCCTCTATCTCTCTCTTTCTCCCATAAAGATGGGAGAAAGTCCAGAAGGAGCTGCTAAGATTGAACAACTCTGGTCTAGATCAGGATTTCTCAACCTTGGCAACTTTAAGAGGTGAGGACTTCAACTCCCAGAACTCTCCAGGCAGCATACTGGAGTTGGGCTCCCCATCTTTGGGGCAACCATGACCTGGATGATTGACCATCTCCATGGACATTGAACTGGGAATAGGTGTGCTCTGAACTTGTGTGTTCTCCTGCAAACTTCAAGAAACTTCTGCATGGCTATTCTGCTATTGGAGGGACTAACCTGTCTCTCTTCCTTCGTAGGACGACATCGAACTGAGGAATACCTCCATCACCATTTTTGGCATGCTCCTGAAAGGACTGAAGGAGTTACGGAACAGTAATATGGCCGAAAACATCCTGAACAGCCTTATTCCCCTCCTCATACAACTGTCAAATGATCGGACGAAAGAGGTGAGTTGAAGGGCTGGCTAACCTGAGCTCCTGCTCTGATCATGCTACCTTCACAGAGACCACTCTGTACCCCCATCTTCACTCAGAGCAACGGGGTTGTACCACGTGGACACTCTGGAGAATGCAAAGACATTGTAGACAATCCTGAAGTTGTGGGGTCCTTGGTGCTCCCTGAACTTGGTTGTTTCCTTGAAGACCTTTCATGACCCAACTAGGTGACAGGATCTCCCTCTTTCCTCCCTCGGCCAGGTCTCCAGGAAGACCCTCGACTCCTGCGTGTCCTTTATGAACTGGGGGGGCTTTCCCAGCAACTTGTTTGACTATGAAATGTACACCAGTCTTCATAGCATGTACTCCAACATCTGCTACGTGGTTGTAAGTAGGAGCCAAGCTGGCCTGTTTTCTTCCAGATTAGAGTAAACTAACCGTTTATTTCTTTATTTTGCCCTGCATTTCTTATTTTGATAAATAGTTCAAGACGGTGGGCATCCCTAATACTTCTTCTTTTCTTCACAACAACCCTGTGAGGTGGGTTGCCCTGAGAGAGAGGGACTGCACCAAAGTCACCCAGCTGGCCATCGTGACTAAGGAGGGACTAGAACTCCCAAAGTCACCCAGCTGGCTTTGACCAAGAAAGCAGCCCCTTGGTTAAAAAAAAAAAAGGAAGCTCTATAGTTCATTGGCTTCTTTGTTGCCTTGTTTTCCCCAGATGAATAAATGCAAGCAAAACCTTCCTGCGATGTTGGATCAGATGCTGGGATTCCTGAGGAGCCGGAACTCTTCCCATCGCGAGGCAGCTGCCCTCTTAATTGGTAATCACCAATGCCAACTCTGGAAGGAGGGCAGGAAAACCCAAGACAGGCGGGCGGCCTTGTCACCAAAAGAATCTATGCAGAATTAAGCCATGTCGCTTAATCAGACTGGAAGCTGCTCTTATACCGTGTGGCTTCTCCGGAACGGCTACGATCGCGCAACAGTTTCTCAGGCAGTTCCTGCCCTCTTTCTTAAGGGTATCGCTGCCGTTGTTAAGTTAGCCACATGGTTGTTAAGTGAATCTGGCTTCCTCCCGGATTTGGCTCAGCCGAAGATCGCAAAAAGTGATCTTTGACCCCCAAGACACTGTAAGCGTCATAAATACGAGTCGGTTTGCCAAGCATCCGGATTTTGATCTTGATGTGGCAACGCTTCTAAGTGTGAAAAGCAGTCGTAAGTTCCTTTTTTCAGTGCCATTGTAACTTTGAATGGTCACTAAATGAACTGTTAGAAGTCGAGGACTACCTGGCCTGTATCCCTCTCTCTTGTATAGGCAAACCCACAGCCGTGGCTTTTTCTCTGGAAATATTTCCAGCTGGCCTCCCATTCTAGTATTAACTGGATTCAAGGCTGCTTAGATTTTTTTCCAAGATGATGGTTGTTTGCACAGTCCTAGAACATAAAGTAATAGAGTTGGAAGGGACCTTAGAGGTCTTCTAGTCCAACCCCCTGCTAAAGCAGGAGACCCGATTCCATTTCAGACCAGTGGCTGTCCAATCTCTTCTTTAATCTCTTCTTGAAAGCCTCCAGTGAGGCCTGGAGACAAAAACAGAGGAAGAACGGCTACCCCTCGTCCTTCTTATTATTAGACAGACCCAATCCCTGGAACCATCCCGTAAAGTCCCAAAGCGACTCTTCCAAGTGGAAACCAATGAATGGCGCGTTTCTTTCCTGAATCAGTCAATTTAGCCGTCTCTGTTAACCCCACCAACGTTTTCTTTTTACGTGCCCAGGCTGCTGCGCGCAATACATGCAACCGGAAGTGATGACTTCCAAACAAATGAAAGAAGTTTTCCTGGGTGAGTTTCAAAGTTCCCTCGCTTGAAACAAGGAGTTTTTCTCCAGAAGCTCTGTCGCTGATCAGGGCTGGTTCTCACGGTTGATCCCGGAAATCCTTTGTTTTCTGGATTCGTTTCAGGTCTCCAGGATCTGCAAGGCGATTCCGAAGCCTCAGTGGCTCAGGCTGCAGCTGACTCAATGCAAGAAATCTTTCGGCAGTGTGGCCATCTGATCAAGCCGGGTCTTGTTAGTAGTCAACTCCTCTCCAAAGGCATCAGGAGGGTCTCCGAGACCAAGCAATAATAGTTTCATAGTTTCATAGTTTCCATTATTGTCATGGCACCTCATAGAATGAAACTAAGTGCCATCCTCACTGTATATTATACTTTTTAAAAACCCTATAAAAATAAAACAAAAACACACTTCCTTCACATTGTATGCAATTGAATTAAAAAACCCTCGTATTGTATTAATATTGCACTGTACGTAGAATTGTATAGTTACTGCTCTGGGATAGAAGCTGTTTTTCAGCCTATTTGTCCTTGTTTTTATTGTCCTGTACCGTCTGCCAGATGGTAATAGTTCAAAAAGAGGGGGGCCCAGGATGAAATGGATCCTTAAGGATGCTTTGAACTTTCTAAAGCCAGCGGGAGCCATAAAGCTCTTCCAAAGTGGGGAAGGGGCAACCCATGACCCTCTGGGCACCTGCCTTCCAGCTGGTCTTTGGGGAAAGCGAGGAAGCGTGAAGATAATTCTTACATCGCGAAGGACCACGAAGGAACGTCGCAGAAAGAAGACCTGGCAGGGAGATTGTGGAAACAGGCCCTGGAGACAGACAGAACAATTTAATGTCAGAGAGAGGAGAAGGTTCCACGAGAAGGTCACAGAGCCACAGGTGCTATTGGAGAAGGGTGGTAGCAACCATCAACCATCGATGATATCTGGAACATCTCCACTCTTGCTCGTCTTCCAACAGAAATAGGAACGCCTAGAGTAGGGCAGATGCAGAGAGCTGAACACTCCGTGGGGGGAGATCTAATGTCCTCCAAAAAGATGCTCATTATTATCCACATAGATGGAGCATTGAATAAAAGCCTTCAGGAAAACCTCTGGATCCCAAAGGCGTCTTCCCATGGGCCCTGATCTCCTTTGGAAAGCATGCGACGTTTCTCAACTTAGTTTGTTAAGCCAGAAGGTGGCCGAGCACTGGTCCCCTCCTCGTATCTGTTCCTGGCAGTCCTTTCAACTTTCAGCCCTGAATGAGCCCAGCCTCATAGGTTGTAAGTTGGACCGGTCATAAACCAGGTCATCCTGCGTCCGTGATCGATTTAATGACTTTTAAAGGGATTAAGGGAGTTGTTCAGTACAGACATTGTCAATAATCATATATTCATGTGCGTCTCCTAGGGGAAATTGTTTTGAGAATAGAAGAAGAAGAATAGAATAGAGCTGGAAGGGACCTTGGACAGGGGTGAAATGTAAAATTTGTTACTACCGGTTCTTTGGGCATGGCTTGGGGGGGGTAATGTGACTGGGTGGGCATGGCCAACTTTGTTTTTTTAACTTTTCAAAGCATTTTTTCTGCAAATGCAAAAAAATGCTTTGAAAAGCCTCTGCCGATCAGGCAACACAGCTGGGATTGTCAGAGGCTTTTAAAGCATTTTTTAAAAAAGCCTCTCTGCCAATCAGGCAACTCAGCTGGGATCGGCGGAAGCATTTTTTCGGCGGAAGAGGTTGTAGAAAAAATGCTTTTAAAAGTAAAAAAAAAGCCTCTGATGATCGTGCGGGTCAGCTGGGCATGGTGTGTGTGTGTGGGGGGGGGGATGCAGGGATTTTTGCTACCGGTTCTCCCAACCACCCGCCGCCATCGCTACCGGATCGGGCAATCTGGTCCGAACCAGGAGATTCACCCCTGACCTTGGAGGTCTTCTAACCGAACCCCTGCTCAAGCAGGAGAATTTACACAATCTAAGATAACTTTGTCCTCTTAAAAGCCTCCACTGATAAAGCACCCACGACTTCTGGTGGCAGGCTGTTCCACTGGTTAATTGTCTTCTTTCTTAGGAAGTTTCTCCTCAATTCCAGGTTGCTTCTCTCCTTGATGAGTTTCCGTGGTTTCTTCTCCTGCCTTCTGGTGCTTTGGAGAATAATTGGACCCCGTCTTCTTTGGGGTAGCCCCTCAAATACTGGGAAACTGCTATCATGTCGCCCCTAATTCTTCTTTTCTTTAGAAAAGAATAGCGTCTAATTATGGTAGATGCCCCAAAGTGGAGAAAGGCAGACCAAAAAGGCATAGAAATATCAGGACAGGTAGTTCTCAACTTATAACCGGTCATTTAGTGTCCCTTCGAAGCTACAATAGCACTGAAGAAAGTGTTTTACGTCCCTTTTTCACACTGATGACCGTTGAAACATGGTTGGTCCTCAACTTACGACCACAATTGAGCCCAAAGTTTCTGTTGCTAAGTGAGACATTTTTAAGTGAGTTTTGTCCCATTTTACGAACCATTCTTGCCACCATTGTTAGGTGAATCTCTGCAGTTGTTAAATCAGCAACAAGGTTGTTAAGTGAATTGGCTTTGCTGGTCAGACGGTCGCAAAAGGGGATCACGTCACCCTGGGACACTGCAACCGTCGTAAATGTGAATCAGTGGCCTAGTGTCTGGATCTGGATTGTGTGACCCTGGGAAATGCTGTGGAAAACAGCCCTAAGTCACTTTTTCCGTGCCGTTGTAACTTTGAATGGTCACTAAATGAACTGTTCTAAGTCAAGGACTACCTTACCCCAAGGCTTTCCTTTCTTTTCGTTCTCCACTTTCCATTTCCTTTCTTTTCGTTCTCCACTTTCCGTTTCCTTTCTTTTCGTTCTCCACTTTCTGCCAAGTCTTTCCAAATTCTTCCAGCAGATGGTGGCATAATCTTACGAGTCTTTCCTCAGCCAAGTTCTGTAAAAAAATAATAATCAGAATTTGATTTTGGAATGTTGGAATTTCCCGATATATACGGCATACCTTGTTTGAACTTTCTGAACATGTCCCGGTCAGTTTCTCCACATGATGAGATGGAGGAATAAGACTGAAGAAGAAGGTTCGCAAAAAAGTCAGGAAAAAATCGAGATGGAAAAATTACAATCTTTTTGCCTGGGGAGGATAGTAGTAGTGAAAATGAATGACTAGACTTTTATTTAGGGACATGATTTGTTTTGAAAAGTTATATTAAGTAATCTTACGTTTGAATTGTTATGGGCTACTGACCAAACTTTCACTTTTGTCCTGAAGTATATTAACACTAAAGTTAATTTTAAGGAATGCTTTGCTGAAAATTTATATAAGCTTATAAAGAATGTTTTGTTGAAGAATAAATATAAACTTGTGGGGTATAAGGAAAATATAAGTGGTGCAAGGGTTGAGGGAAGGTCTTTTACAATATTTTTTATAGATATCAAATAGTGAAGATGTTATTTGATTATAAGCAGTGTATTTGTAGAGAATAAGATGAATAAGTTTATGCAAAGTTATTAAGTAAGGCATGTTCCCAGGAAGAATTAATATGAGTTTATGGGGTAAAAAGTACAAATAAGGTTTTTACAGTATAGTTTATTTAAGATTGGTTAAAATATTTTGTGAATGGGTTCATATATGTAAGGGTTGGAGATGTGATGGTTAATTGTAATTGGGTGCTGATTGTGCAATGCTGGAAGAAAGAAGACTTGCGTATTATTGAAGAACGGACAAGAATGAAGTTGGATTCATTATTTTCAAACAATAATCGGTTTAAATAGTTATATTCAGATACGAAAAAGGGGAGTTAAAGTGTAAAAGGGAGATAAATCTATAGATAGTTAGCTTATGTTTTTTTTATATGTTTGTTAAATGCTATAGCCTGTATTTGCTCTGGGAAGTCGGGGGGGGTGGGGGTGGGAGGGTTGGGCAGGAGGGGGGAGGAGGGAAGGGAAAATATGTGTAAAATTAAAAAAAACTTTTTAATAAAAAAAAAGAAGTGGTTTGGAGTAGAAGGCCTCCAAGGCAGGGGTGAAATGCTACCAGTTTGGGCAGGTGAGCCCGAACCGATAGTAATAATTGCTACCTTTTGCCCAAACCGATAGTTTAAAAATGCTTTAAAAAGTACGACAATCAGCTGAACCAGGCTTTTTTAAAACTTTTTTTTAGCATTTTTTTACTACCAATCAGCTGTGAGAAATCAGCTGTACCTGATTGTCTATGAGGTTCCTGCTTGTTGCAGGGGCCATTTTGTGTGAAGTTCAGCCGCTTTTGCATTGCGTGTGAGTCAGTTGTGCAGCTTTTGTGTTATTTTTGTGCAAAGTGCAATAATTTCTTTTTGAGCTCTCTGTGATTCTGTGAGGTTCCTGTTTGTTGCAGGGGCCATTTTGTGTGAAGTCAAGCAGCTTTTGCATTGCGTGTGAGTCAGTTGTGCAGCCACGCCCACCCAGTCACATAACCACCAAGCCACGCCCACCCGGTCAACTGCCCACCAAGCCACGCCCACAGAACCGGTAGGGAAAATTTTTGAATTTCACCACTGCTCCAACTTCCAACTGGGTCATTCTGGGAAAAGCACCTTTGGGTTAATTTTGGAGACACGCTGCTCCTGGAAACCTCCCCCCCCTTGACCAGTTTTGGGGTCCCTGGCACTTCCGGTGGCGCAGAGGCCCTCCGTGAGGGACGGCCCACTGAACTCTCAGCCACGGAGGGTGCGGTGTGGCTTGCCAACTCCTCAGCAGATGTGGCAGGGAAATGGCCAACGTTTTACCTGCCTGGGCTTCCTTGGAAAGCAAACTTCGGGAGTGGACCAGGGTTTCCGTGCTTCGGAAGGCTTTCATTGCTGCAGAGAAGAAGCAGCAAAGGCCCAGGAGCAACGTAAGCTTCCTGCCATCAGATCAGTTGGCAACCCTGGCTCCTTCACAGGGAGATACCAACCCAGAGGAATATATGGGCGGTCCTCGACTTACGACACAAGTGAGCCCAACATTGCTGTTCTGAAGCAAGACAGTTGTTAAGTGGATTTCCCCCCATTTTACGAACTTTCTTGCCATGGTTGTTAAGTGAACCACTGCAGTTGTTGAGTTAGAAACAGTTGTTGAGGAAAGAAGGAAGGAAGGAAGGAAGGAAGGAAGGGAGGGAGGGAGGGAGGGAGGGAAAGAGGGAAGGAGGGAAGGAGGGGAGAGGGAGGGGGAAGAGGATATGGGAATGACCTTTTAAAGATATTTTAGGACTTTTCTTGTCACATCTGTTAAGTGAATCACTGCAGCTCTCAAGTTAGAAACATGGTTGTTAAGTGAATCTGGTTTCCCCACTGACTTTCCTTGTCAGAAGGTCGCAAACTGTGATCGCTTGACTTTGGGACACAGCAACGGTCATAAATCTGAACCAGTGGCCAAGCATCTGATGCTGGGCTTTTTTTTTCTGGCAGCCAGCAAACACTCTGCTGCCCATTGGGAGACTAAGGAGACTAAGATAGATCTATTTTGGACTTATAAGTCCTCATCAGTTAGACACACCCTGTTTGTATTAAAACGGTTCATTTGGCCATCTGTTTTCTAATCCTTTCTTCCGTTGGTGGGGGGGATTTAATCTATCTGGATTGGCCGTCTCTTCGAAAATGGGGAAAGAATCTGATTTTTCCCCCAATCCATTTTTCCACCTGCACAGAAGCACCAGAGAGTTATGGAAGGCGCTGGCCGCAGACCCCTATGCTAACCTGAAGATCATGAAGCCCCTCCTCAAAAGGCTTCAGGATCAAGACCCCAGCACCAAAGCCATAGGGAGAAGAAACAGCAAGTCTACCATGCCCATTGCAGTAAGCCCTCAGCCCGCGGCTCTGCTTTCCTTAAATCTAGAGGTGGGCCAGGCCTGAGGGAAGGGGGAAGGGGCTGAGCAGAAGAGTCAGCCTCGGGGGGTCTCCTCATCAAGAGCAGGCATGCCCTGGTTGGTGGGAGGCAGTGGGCAAACTGGTGGGGGCTGAAATTATTTAATTCGTTTTTAATTCGTTTTAAATTTTTTGTATTTATGTGTTTTATCTTGTGGCTGTTCACCGCCCTGAGTCCTTCGGGAGAAGGGCGGTATAGAAATTTAATAAAAAAAAAAATTGGAGCAAAATTTGGCATAAGCCCCCACCCCCCAAAATGCACCACTGAAAGTAGAGGCATCTGTGGGCTTCCTCGCCAGAACAGCTTTGATATTCATCCATCCATCCTTCCATCCTTCCATCTATCCATCCAGTCATTTACCCATCCATCGGTTCATCTATTCATTAATCCATTCATTTATTTTTTCATTTATCCATCTATTCCTTTGTTTATTCGTTCCTTTATTCATCCATTCACTCATGTATTTATTGATTCCTTCATTCATTTCTTATTTCTTACAGAAATAATTAAAAAAGAGGAGGGGAAACCAGTTTGTCGTGATTTGGTTGACTTTCGTCAGGAAAATATTTCAACAGGAGAGGAATTAGATGGACCGCCTCAATGCATGGATGTCCGCAGCAAGGTGCCTAAGGAGGAAATGAAGGGTCCGGAGAGTTTCCTTCGCTACACTCTTCTCTGGGTGACAAGCGCAGTTGATGACCGGCATGAAAACTGGCCCTGAGATGTTCTTCTGGAGGAAGCAGGGAAAGGAACGAGCAATCAAACACGGTCACTGGAGTTCTCTGAGTCTCGCAGCGATCATGACAAACGCAAGAGAAGCCCACAGAGCATAGAAGAAGAGGGTTGAAAAGGAACTTGGAGGTCTTCCAGTCCAACCCCCTGCTCAAGCAGAAGACCCTAGACTATGCTGGACAAATGGCTGCCTGGTCTCTTCTTGAAAAGCTCCAGTGATGGAGCTGCCACAACTTCTGGAGGCAAGTTGTTCCAAGGATGAATTGTTCTCACAGTCAGGAAATTTCTCCTTAGTTCCAGGTTGTTTCTCTCCTTCATCAGTTCCCATCTGTTTCCTCTTGTTCTGCTTTGAGATCTTCTCCAAGAGGATCTACTTGATCCTTCAGATCTTCCAGGGGTGCACCCACCACTCTAGCTGAGTCCATCCTGTTCCTGATTATTGTCTTCTTCTCCTTCTTCTGTCCTCCCCAGCCTTGAAGACTTCCCAGAGAGTGAGGCCACACCTGCTACTACCTTGGAAGCCACTCCCTTCCTGCCCCCCATCTCTTACCTCCAAGGGGTGCTGAAGAACATATCCCAGTCCTCTCACGCTAAAGATCTGGATAAGAGGATACGGCTGAATCATCCATTCCAGGAGAACCTCGAGAATGTCTGGCGTCATAAAGAAGTCTCCAACCTCCGGGTGATACAGCAGCTGAGGAAGAAGAGTGGAGATACGGAGCATTAGCCAAGCCAAGGAAGGGAACTGCCCCGAGAGCCTCGACTAAAGATGCCACTTTCAGCCCTTACGGGGAGAGAAAAAGAAAATACCGTCCTCGGTTAGTGACCACTGAAAGTCACAACGGCACTGACAAAAGGGACATGCCCATTCTTCAGACTTTCAGACCATTGTAGCATCCTCATGGTCATGTGATCAAAATTTGGGTACTTGCCGGTCCATATTTATGACGGTCGCAGTGTTTCGAGGTTACGACCTTTTGTGACCGTCTGATAGGCCAAGTCAATGGGGAAACCAGATTCACTAATTCATCAGATTGACCACCGTAAGAACTGCACTGCAGCGATTCACTTAACAACTGTGGCAAGGAAGGTCAAACAATGAGGCAAAACTTGCTTAAGAACTTTCGCTTAGCAACAGAAATTTGGGGCTCAGTTGTGGTCGTATATCGAGGACAACTTTTAGACGGAAATCACTGAAAGATCTGGTTTATCCTAAGTATTCGACCACGGCATTGGCTTAAGGACTGCTGAAATCACTTAGTGACCACTGGAGGTTCTATGACAGTGATATGTTGAGGACTACAGTATGGCAAAAGGTAATGTAAATGATAGTTGTAAGAATACAAAACTGCCTATAATGCAAAGAGTAAAAGGAAATTGTGGTCATTGAGTCTTCCTTCCTTCCTCCCTCCCTCCCTCCCTCCCTTCTTTTCCCTCCCTCCCTCCCTTCTTTTCCCTCCCTCCCTCCCTCCCTTCTTTTCCCTCCCTCCCTCCCTCCCTCCCTTCTTTTCCCTCCCTCCCTCCATCCCTCCCTTCTTTTCCCTCCCTCCCTCCCTTCTTTTCCCTCCCTCCCACCTTCCCCACCAACAACTTCTGGAGGGAAGCCCTTCCACCGATCAACAGACTAGCAGAAGACCTTGGAGACCCCCTGCTCAAGCAGCAGACCCTCTACAACAGGCACCCTCAAACTACGGCCCACGGGCAAAGAATACGGCCCGCGGAGTGGTGTGATTAAGCCCCGCCCCTTGCCCCGCCCCTAACTGCCTTATCTCCCAGCGAGCCAGCTGTAAGGCCAGCTGAGGGCCAGCTGAGGGGTGATCTCGCCGGTGCAGCCTGGAAAAGCAGCTCTGGGCTTGTAAAGAACTCCTTTAAATTAAAAGTCTTTAAAAACAATTTAAATGGGGGCTTAGAAGGAGAAAAGCCAGAAAATAGACAGTTAAATTGGCCACGCCCACCCAGTCACATGACCACCTAGCCATGCCCACCCACCCCGTCCGGTCCCCCAACAGTCTGAGGGACTGTGAATCGGCCCCCTCTTTAAAACGTTGGAGGACCCCTGCTCTACAACCTCAGACCAATGGCTGTCCAGAATATTGGGGTGCATCCCAAGGTCTCCTCACCTCCGAGAAGAAAAGCTTCCCGATGGTCTTCTCTCTTAGATCGGGACGGGGCAGGTAGGTGTTGGCCTCTCTGAACATCACCTTCAGCCCCAGTTTAGAGAAGCTGACTAAGTTCCCAAAAGAGCAAATATGGAGAGCTCAGACGAGATCTGCTGGTTAGGGAGAAGAAAATCACCAAGCTAGAGAAATCATGATCTGAATTCAATTACTCAATGAATTACTCCATTTAGAGAATTCCTCACCCTCCCTCTCTTTCTCTCTCTTTCTCTCCCTCCCTCTCCCCCTCCCTCTCTCTTTCCCTCTTTCTCTTTCTCCCTCCCTCCCTCTCTCCTCTTCCTCTCCCCTCCCTCTCCCAGTTCCTCTCTTTCTCTCTCCCTCTCCCCACTCTCTCTAGCTTTCTCTCTCTCTCTGCCTTTTCTTCTTCCTCTCCCTCTCCCCTCCCCTCCCTCTCCCACCCGCTACCACTTGTAGCCAACCTCTTTTGTCTTTTAATTTCTTACAGGACCAGGAAGAAAATGGCTTCGAACAAACCATCAGGAGTCACCGTCATGTCCCAGCATCTAACCTTCTCCAACTGACTGAACTCCTCCTGATAGCCGGCACATAATATTAAATTTTTGATGGCTTGCACTGCATTGCTAAATCATGAGGTTCATGAGGACTTCCTTGATGGGTCTGCCTTTTAGCAGCTTCCTGCTCTCCCATAAAATTTTAAAGGACTCGTCAGAGAGTTCTGAGAAGAAGAGACAGACAGAGATTGATGGGCAATTTGATGGGACAAGTCTTCTCAAAGCGAAGAGAGAAAAAAATGTGCTTAGACCAGACTGATCCTGAGGGAAGGGTCAAACGTGTCATAACTCTCGAGTCCCTGATCTTCATATTCTTAGACAACCGTCTTGAGGAGGAACTTTGAACTCCATATATGGAATTGGAATTTTTTCCAATTCCATATATGGCGGAGGGGGTCAACTTATTTTCCAAAGCAGCAGAAGGCAGGAAGAGAAGCAACGGATGGAAGCTACTCATGGAGAGAAGCAGCCTGGAATTAAGGAGAAACTTCCTAACAGTGAGGACAATCAACCAGTGGAACTTCTTGCCACCAGAAGTTGTGAGTGCTTCATCACTGGAGGCTTTTAAGAAGAGACTGGATAGGCATTTGTCTGGGATTGTGTAGCATCTCCTTCTTGAGCAGGAGGTTGGACTAGAAGACCTTCAAGGTCCCTTCTGGCTGTGTTCTGATAGATAGATTGATTGGTAGTGTGGGATGGGCTGATGTGATGGGACAAGGTGGTTCCATAGGTAGCCCAGCCCTGTAGCATCTATACCTGGATATGAGGGAAGGACGGTGTCTTGAGAGCGTTTTCTCCCCCGAGGCCTTTCCCTCTTGGGCCTCCTTGGAAAGGGAGGGGGCTCTTTCAGGCCAGGCTTCATCTCCCCCTGAGAAGCCTTCAGAGGGGTCCTGGCAGATGTCCTGCGCACCAAATCAGGGAGCACCAGCGCTGGAGGCTGAACCTTCTTCCTGACCTCCAATTAAACTGGGGAAGACGTCACAATCAGAGGCAAGGCCTCCATGGTTCTGGCTAAAGAACCGGATGGGTGGGAGCCAGAGAAGAGGACTTCCTGATTGTCCCACTGACACAGGTCATTGTTGCTGATTTGTGACTCTGACTCCTTGCTGTCCTTCTTCAGGAAGGGAAGCTTTTTCAGCCTATGATCCATCCAGTTGTGAAGAGTGAGTGTTGGAACTGGAGTAGAGTAGAGTAGAGTAGAGTAGAGTAGAGTAGAGTAGAGTAGAATAGAATAGAATAGAATAGAATAGAATAGAATAGAATAGAATAGAATAGAATAGAATAGAATAGAATAGAATGAGCTGGAAGGGATCTTGGAGGGCTTCTGTTCCAGCCCCCTGTTCAAGCAGGAGAACCTATAGCATTTCGGATAAGTGGCTGTCTAGTTTCCACTCTAGGGATTCACTTAACAACGGTGGCAAGAAAGGTTGTAAAATGGGGCAAAACTCACTTAAGGACCGTCTCGCTTAGCAACCTCAATTTTGGCCTAGATTGTGATGGCAAGTCAAGGGTTGCCTGCGTTTCAGTTTCCTTGCAGACCATCCAGAATCTCTTCCTTTGTGAGATGGACAATCCTTTCACTTAGATGAAGAAAGAAAGAAAGTTTGTTTTGAAGGGGGGGGGCGATTTTGGTGATTCAATGCAGCTTCTGGTTTCAGAGCTGAGTTTGCTCCAGTTGCTTTAAACACCGGCAGCTCTTTAAATTTCGAGTTTCTTGGCCTCTTCAGCTTTGAACAACCTTCATGGCATCAGATCTCCCTACCGTCAGTTTTGCACCTAACCATTCCTTCTTTCTCACGGGGTTACACGGCACATCAAGGTGTCTGCGCTTTCTCCAGAGATTTGAGCTGCCATTCACTTGCTGAACGTTTTCTGGATTGGACACAAATAGTTTCATTACTGGAAGAGACTTTAGACATGAAATAAACGCTAATAAGTCAAACAACAATATGAGAGCGTGTTATGTTCAGGGTCCCAGCGTCTGTGAGAAATATACCCTATTAATAATGTCTTTGTGTATTTTGAATGCCTTCACTGAACATAACTATCTGCTGTTTCCACGAGTCACAGCTATTGTCTTAATCAGTTGAACTTTGAACTGAGTAGAATTCTCCAATTATTTCAGAATAAGAGAGTTGGAAGGGACCTTGGAGGTCTTCTAGTCCAACCCCTAGCTCAGGCAGGTGACCCTACAATCATCTCAGACCAATCTCTTCTGAAAAGCTTCCAGTGTGGTTGGAGTTTCAACTTCAGCTTCAACTTCTGGAGGCAAGTTGTCCCACTGGGTGAATGTTCTAACGGTCAGGAAATCTCTCCTTAGTTCTCGGTTGCTTCTCTCCTTGATGAGTTTCCACCCGTTGCTTCTTCTCCCTCCCCTTCTTCTTTGGGGCAGCCCCTGAGATATTGGAAGACTGCTATCCTGTCTCCCCTAGTCCTTCTCTTCATCAAACTAGACATAGCCGCCCTGAGTCTTCGGAGAGGGGCGGCATATAAATTCAATTGATTAAATTAAATTAAATTACCCAGTTCCTGCAACCGTTCTTCATATGTTTTCGCCTCCAGTGGTATTAAGACTTCACGGGCTCTTGATTCTCTCCCTCTGTTTACGCAGCCCAGAACTGTGTTGGCTTTTTTGGCAGCTGCTGCACACGGCTGGCTCCTATCTAAATGGTTGTCCACTAGGACTCCAAGACCCCTCTCACAGTCACCACTATTGAGCAAGGGACCACATCTACGGTACCTGTGCATTTGGTTTTTCTTGCCTAAATGTAGAACATGGCTTTTTTCACTCTTGAATTTCATTTTGTTAGATAGCGCCCAATGTTCAAGATCTGTCAAGATCCTTCCGTATCTTGAGCCTATCTGCTGGAGTGTTGGCTATTCCTGCCAGCTTGGTGTCATCTGCAAATTTGATGAGTTCCCCATCTCTCCCCTCCCCATCTCTCCCACCAAGCCATCAGTGACCGTCTGATAGGCCATGTCAATGGGGAAACCGGATTCACTTAAGAACCGTGTGACTAACTTAACAACTGCAGGTCGTACAGTGGGGCAAAACTTGCTGAAGAACTGTTTCGCTTAGCAGCAGAAATTTGGGGCTCAGTTGTGGTCGTAAGACGAGGACAATCTATAGAAGGAAATCACTGAAAGATCTTGTTTATCCTAAGTATTCGACCACGGCATTGGCTTAAGGACTGCTGCGATCACTTAGTGACCACTGGAGGTTCTATGACGGTCATATGTCGAGGACTATACTATGGGAAAAGGTAGTGTAAATGACAGTTGTAAAAATACAAAACTGCCTATAATGCAAAGAGTAAAAGGAATTTGGGGTCATTGAGTCTGCCTTCCTCCCTTCCTCCCATCCGCCCTCCCTCCCTCTGCTTCCTTCCTTCCTTCCTTCTTTCCTTCCTTCCTTCCTTCCTTCCTTCCTTCCTTCTTTCCATCCTTCCTTCCTCCCTCCCTCTGCTTCCTTCCTTCCTTCCTCCCTTCCTTCCTTCCTTCTTTTCCTCCTCCCTCCCTCCCCACCAACAACTTCTGGAGGGAAGCCCTTCCACCGATTAACAGACTAGCAGAAGACCTTGGAGACCCCCTGCTCAAGCAGCAGACCCTCTACAACAGGCACCCTCAAACTACGGCCCACGGGCAAAGAATACGGCCCGCGGGGTGGTGTGATTAAGCCCCGCCCCTTGCCCCGCCCCTAACTGCCTTATCTCCCAGCGAGCCAGCTGCAAGGCCAGCTGAGGGCCAGCTGAGGGGTGATCTCGCCGGTGCAGCCTGGAAAAGCAGCTCTGGGCTTGTAAAGAACTCCTTCAAATTAAAAGTCTTTAAAAACAATTTAAACGGGGGCTTAGGAAGGAGAAAGGCAAAAAAAATGAATCGGCCCCCTCTTTAAAACGTTGGAGGACCCCTGCTCTACAACCTCAGAGAAATGGCTGTCCAGAATATTGGGGTGCATCCCAAGGTCTCCTCACCTCCGAGAAGAAAAGCTTCCCGATGGTCTTCTCTCTTAGATCGGGACGGGGCAGGTAGGTGTTGGCCTCTCTGAACATCACCTTCAGCCCCAGTTTAGAGAAGCTGACTAAATTCCCAAAAGAGCAAATATGGAGAGCTCAGACGAGATCTGCTGGTTAGGGAGAAGAAAATCACCAAGCTAGAGAAATCATGATCTGAATTCAATTACTCAATGAATTACTCCATTTAGAGAATTCCTCAACCTCCCTCTCGCCTCCCACTCTCTCTCACCCTCCCTCTCTCTTTTTCACTCTTCCCTTCCCTCCCTTTCTTCCCCTCTAACCTTTCCTCTCCCTCACTTTCGCCTTCTGTGTCTCCCTCCCTCCTTCTTTCTCTCCCTCTCCCCTCCCTGAGACTGATTTCTAGGATCTTACCCAATGAATCCAAACACAGGATGCAGTGAACCAATGCTCTTTATTGATCAACGTTTCTATTACAGGTATTTAGCTGGAAGTGGCCCCTGGACTCCTGGACCATGACTTAAGTACCTGGGAGGCGGAGCTAAGGTAAGGAGGGGTCAGGGGAGGATCTAGGTGGATGTAGAGTTAACCCTTATCATACCTGGGATGGTGAATGGTGGGCATTTATACATAACAAATCCCCCTCTAAATGCCCAACAGTTGGACCTGTTACAGAATCCATGGATCAGGCCCAATAACTGGCACGAGTCAATCATTTGAATAAGTCTCTTTTATTTACAGGTTCATCATTACGTCACATACTGCATCTGGAAGTGGAAGTCGGGGAAGAGTGTGTCTACTTTTTATACTTGTGGGCGGAGATTCAGGTAAGGAGTGGTCAGTGGGTGGTACTGACCAAGTGAGTATTGTAGTTAACCCCTGCACTACTGTGTCCCTGTTGACCCCTGGCATGAGTAAGGCATTTATTTCTGACAAATCCCCCTCTAAATGCCTGACCTGTGGCTGTGGATCTGACTGTTTAAATGGTGCCCAAGGGCGGATATTGAGTTTGGATACCAGGTGTGAGTGTTGCCTGCCCTGTAGTGGTTTCGTGAGTATGTCTGCAGTCTGTTCTTCTGTGTCGCAATGTATGGCCTTTACAAATCCGATTTTAGAGAGCTGTCTCACATGCTTGTACTTTATGTCAATATGCCTGGATCTCTGCCCTACCGCGTCGGCCATGGAGATTTCTATAGCGGCCTTGTTGTCTTCGTAGATGTTTATCGGATACGCAGGTTTGCACCACACACTGGCGAGTAGGTCGTCAAACCAGATGAGGTTGTTTGCGGCCTTGGATAGGCATATGTACTCCGCCTCTGTGGTTGAAGTGGCCACTAAGTTTTGCTTACCCGTGTACCAATGCACCGGACTATTGTTCAAGTAGAATACGTATCCTGATGTGCTTTTCCAGCTTTTGGTGTCACCGGCCCAGTCAGCATCAGCATAGCAGGAGAGGACGGGCTCATTGGACGGCTCTGGTTCTAGGACTAGACATGCGTCGGCACTTTGCTTCAGGTACCTCAGTACCCTCTTTACAGCGTCCCAGTGGTACATGGTGGGTTTGCCTATGTGCCTGGACAATAGATTAACTGATAATGCAATATCTGGCCTGGTCCAGTTGGCGATATATAAAAGAGAGCCTATGACTGACCTGTACAGTGTGTTGTCTTCAAACTCGGGTGATTCACCATGTGTATTTTTTAGGAAGTCCGGCTGCATGGGTGATTCACACCCCTTGGCATCTGCCATGTTGCATTTGTGTAGTATTTCTTCTATCTTTTCTTTCTGGGACAGTTGAAAGCCCTTAGGTGTTTCGTTGACCTGCACGCCTAGGTATCTGTTTATTTTCCCTAGGTATTTTAATGTGAAGTGTTCACTTAGTTTACTGGCGAAGGCGTTGCGGTTCCCTTCGTGTTTACTGATGTAAAGTATGTCGTCCACGTAGACTAGGATGTATTCTGGTGAATCCCCCTCTCTCCTAGTGAAAAAACAGTTGTCGGCTATGGTTGCTGTAAATCCCATTGACTTCAGGACCTCAACCAGGCACTCATACCAGCGTTTGCCGGATTGTTTCAGTCCATATAGGTTTTTGTGAAGTAGCCAGGTGTCCCCCCCTGTTGGTCTCTTTACTGTGTGGTGCCCTAACGTATATTTCCTTATCTAGGTTGGCATGCAGGTAAGCTGTCTATACATTGAACTGATGTACCTCTAGTCCTAGCAGGGAAGCGATGACCAGGGAACTCTTGACACTTTCAGTCCTTACAGTTGGTGAGTAAGTGTCAGTGTAGTCTTCTGGGAACCTCTGGGCAAATCCCTGGGCAACCAGCCTAGCCTTGTACAGGTTTTGGCCACCCTCCAGGTTCTTGATTTTGAAGATCCACCTGGTACCTATCGTATTTTTGCCCTCTGGAACCTCGGCTGGAATGTAAACTTCTAGCTCTCTCAGACTGTCCATTTCCTTGGCCATGGCTGATTCCCATTTCGACCTCTCCTCTTGTGGTAGTCTCAATACCTCTTCATATGAGTTAGGTGTGATATGGTTCGTGTGTATGTGCATCACATAGTCATTTAAACTTCTTGGTAATTGGTTCCTGGTTGATCTGACTGGCCTATCTGTCGTTTGTTCGGTGTCATGTAAGTACCTGGCTTCCTTTTGTGTTAGTGAGTCTACACTTATCTTGGGGTGATTCCCTTTCCATTCCTCAACCTTGATGCCTTGGAGCTTGGGTTTGTGTTCCTTCCTTTCCTGTCTATCTGCCGTTTCGTGTTTATCTTGCACTTGCTCGTCTGGCCTAGTCTCCTGCCTGGTGGATACCTCGTTGAGGTGTATCCTGGACCAGTTAGCTTGTTCATGGAATACCGCTGTCCTAGAGATCACGAATCTGTCGTTATTGTCCACAAATCTGAACCCCTTGGTACCTGGCTCGTACCCCATAAATCTCAGTCTCCTGGATACTTTGTCCCCCTTCCTGCGCAGCTGTTTGGGTATATGGACATCAGCAGTTACGCCGAATACATGTAGGTGTGCTATCTGTGGTTTTTTGTTGTACATGAGTTCGTATGGCGTTTTGTCTATTACACTGGACCAGGTTCTGTTGAGTGTGTAGTTTGAGTAAACTAAGGCCTCAGACCAAAAATGTTGACCAATTCCCGCGTCCTCTAAAGCGCACCTGATCATAGTCTGTAGCGTGGAATTTCGTCGTTCTGCGACACCGTTCTGAAAGGCCGAGAACGGGGACGACGTAAAGTGAAGCACGCCTTTGGATCTGAGCCAATGAGAGAAATCCTTTGACAGGAACTCAGATCCTCTGTCTGTCATGATTTGTTTGATTTGTGTGTTGTTTTGAGTCTCTACCCTTTTGTAGAACTCTTTGAATTTTTGGAAGGCCTCATCCTTTCGTTTTAGAGTATAGACGAAGCCATAACGACTATAATCGTCTACGATGGTGAGAAAGTATCTTTTCTTGTATTTGATGGATGGCCTTAGGGGCCCCACCAGATCCATATGGACTAAATTGAATACTTGTTTGGTGGCGCGTGAGGATTTCTTAGGTCTGGGTTTGACCTTTAGCTTAGAACATTAGCACACCGAGCACTCGAGGTAATTTTCACAACTCTTTATTTTGACGCCCTCGGTACAGTTGGCCATTTTTTGGATTACGGGGAAACTGGCGTGCCCTAGTCTCCGGTGTAGTAAGTGAACACAGTCGTCGTGCATGAGTTTGCCTATCGATGGCCTTCCCTGGGTGTGTTTGGTGGAGTGTGTTTCATGTGTCATGTTCTCCTCACTCTCTGTCTCTCTCTCATTCACCTGTTCTTCCTCAGCTTTGTCCTGGTTAGTGTCCTTCGTGTATTCTGAGTTGGTGTATATGCTGGGTGTGTTATTCTCATGGAATGTTATGTATGGTAGCCCTTGCTTGATTGTCACTCTACCTACTCCCTCTCTACCCTTGCTGACGTGAGCCTTCCCTTCTGCAAAGGTTACCTTGATCCCTGATTCTTCACTGAGTTTTAATGCAGCCAATATGTTGTGGGGTATCTCCGGGACCAGTAATACCCCCTCTATTTTCCCTATGCCTGGTAGCGTAACTACCCCCCTGCCTGTTACCTTAACCTCGCTTTGGTTTGCAACCTTGATTGAAAAATTCTCCTCTGTAAATGAGGAGAGCAGTTTTTGGTTATAGGTCGTGTGGTTGGAGGCCCCAGAGTCCAGAAGCCACGAATTGGCCTCCCCATCCTGACATGTTATGTGGGTGCGCTCCCCTATCCCATATAATGATCCTGTTCTGCTGTCACGTGAACTATCCCTGTTCCCCCTCCTGTCTCTGGGATTGGGTGAGTCCCTGCGTCTGTACCTCTCTTCAGAAGTGTGTCTCTCTTTCTGTCTGAATCTATGTTCCGTTCTGCTTCTCTCTCTGTGGTTCTTGGGGCAGTCTCTCTTGAGATGTCCCCTTGACCCGCAGCTATAGCACTCTGTTACGCCATGCTGCCTGTCTTGGAAGGCTACTTTCTTTTCATGTTTATGTTCTCTGGAGGGACCAGAGCGGCTCCTTTTCAGATTGTCTTCAGCGATCAGTTTGTTAGACAGCTTCTCAACGGACAGGAGGCCTAGACTAACAGTATCTAAGTGTGCTAAGAAGCTGTCCCATGAGTGATCTAAAGAGTTAATTATTACACTCTTCATGATCTGATCTGATATGACTTCCCCCCTAAGGTGTAGTTCTGCCCTGGTAGCGTTTAGGGACACCAGGTGCTCGCTTATGGGGGTCCCCGGTTTGACTCTGGCAGAGAAGAAATCTTTGGAAATCTGGGTAGTGGTTGCCACACTTTCACTGTAAAATAACCCAAACATTTTTTTATGATTTCTGACACAGTGAGATTGTGACCAATGCTATGGTAAATTGTGGGAGATATGCTAGAAATTAAAAGGTAAAATGCCCTATGGTGCAATACAGTCCAACTCTAAAGTCCATGGTCTCTCTGGGGGGGTCATTAATAAAATGTGACATGTTTTCTTTTAGGAACACCACCTGAAGCTGCTGTGACCACTCTAGGATATTGCCCCAATCCATCCTCAACTTTGGAAAGTCACTTGGTAAGTTCCCAGCATTATTTGTAAAATTACTTACTGCAGGCTGCTGTCCATGGTTCTTTATGTGCCTATAACAGCAGTACGGCATGGGAACGCTTGCCGGCAGTTTAAAAGTCCCTCTCTGTAATTTTTTTCTTTTTTCTTCCTCTAGGTGAAACAGCGCATGCGCGAAGTCCATTTCAGCTCTGCCGTCATCGTGGAAGGACCTGTTCATTGCAGCTCCGGCGTAGAGGTCTCTATCTCTCAGGTAGGCCTCGGCTTCGGTCTTGGGGGTCCAGGTGTGCTCTGGAAGGTGTCGTCTTGCAGCGGCTTCGTCAAAGTGAAGATCCTGATGGCGTTGGAGTCCCGGCGACGAATGCAGGTAGCTGCCCCAATCCCTGCGTTCTGGGGTGCGTGGCCTGGGCGATCGGAGGCGCGGTGTCCTTGGGGTGCGTAGGGGGGTTGGCGCGCTGGCGTGGGCATCGGTAGTCCTCGGGTGGGTGTTCCGGTGCCCCTCTCCTCGCTTTCCTTTTTGCTTGGGCCCCTCCGGTTCCCCTTTTGCGATTTTGAGGCCTGGGCTGAAGGCGGCGGCAAGGGTCTTCATGGCCTTATCGACTTGCCACTCGGTCGGGGTGCATCTGGAGTCCGAATCGGATTCTGTCCCCTCACCCCGGTCACTTTCTTCGCCGCTTAGGGTCGGGTATTTTTCGCGCGCCGGCCATTTTGAATTCTGGCTACCGATTGGACGGGAGTCGGCCATCTTGTCCGACCACGTGGTCAAAGATGGCCGCCGTTTCAAATTTTGAGCGGGGCTTCGCGGCTCGGTGACTGCTGTGGGGTCTTTTTGGGGCGATCCACTCACCGAGTTCAGCTTTTCGAGCTCCGGATCCTAGTCTTCCTCGCTCCTCGCCACATCGCGGTCCATTATGAAGCTTCGCAGGTCCGCGAGAAGGTTCTTGTCGCTGGCTCGCTCCTTTAGTAATCATAGGACGTCGAGTCGTAGTCTTTCTTCCTCCCGGTCATCATGGTCTGCTATTTTTCCTTTCTTGACCTCCCCCTTTTCTTCTGTTGCGGTGGCCTTGGGGTCGATCGAGGTTTCTGCCTTCCCTGGCGATCCCGCTGGGTTGCCCTCTCGTTGCTTCGGTGTCGTTGCCATCTCGTTGGCAGCGATGTGTCCTCATTGCGTGATCGGGAGTTATTGGGCCATAAAACCATCCTCTGCTACCATATTGTTACAGAATCCATGGATCAGGCCCAATAACTGGCACGAGTCAATCATTTGAATAAGTCTCTTTTATTTACAGGTTCATCATTACATCACATACTGCATCTGGAAGTGGAAGTCGGGGAAGAGTGTGTCTACTTTTTATACTTGTGGGCAGAGATTCAGGTAAGGAGTGGTCAGTGGGTGGTACTGACCAAGTGAGTATTGTAGTTAACCCCTGCACTACTGTGTCCCTGTTGACCCCTGGCATGAGTAAGGCATTTATTTCTGACAGGACCTGCTTGCGTATTCTGTACCCGTACCCCTAATTTAGTCGTAAGGTAGGCATGTTGTTTGCTGGGTAGAGGTTTGGTCAGGATGTCTGCGGCTTGCTCGGCGGTCTCACAATGTACAGCCTTAATAAAACCAATGTTTGTTAATTCTCTGACATGTTTGTGCTTAATGTCTATATGTCTGGACCTTTGGCCTACTGCTTCTGCCATGGATATGTCTATGGCTGCTTTGTTGTCCTCATGTATTACTATCGGGTAGGCCGATTCATTCATCTTTTGTACCATTGGAAAACTAGCGTGGCCTAGTTTTCTGTGTAGTAAGTGGGCGCACCCATCATGAATGGGTTTGCCAATATGTGGTTTCCCTTTGTGTGTTGTGTTTGTGGTGGGTTTGCCTCCTGCGGTGTGTTCTCCTTCACCCCCTCTATTTTCTGTGGGCATGCTTGTCCCTTTCTCGTTACTTTCTGAGTTAGTGTTTGAGTGCTCTTGGGGCACTAAGTAGGATAGTCCCCCTTCTATGATGATCTTTCCTATGCTTCTCTTTCCTTTGGTCATATATGCTTTCCCTTCCCTGAAGGTTGTCTCAATGCCCAAGTCTTTACTTAGTTTGAGTGTTGCTAATATATTGTGGGGTATTTCTGGGATGAATAGTACCCCCTCTATCTTCCCTATTCCATCTATGTGTGCGCTCCCTTCTCCTTTCACCAATACCTTGTTCTGGTTGGCTACATTGATGTGGTATTCCTTAGGTGTGAATGCCTCCAGTATGTTCCTATTGTTGGTGGTGTGATTGGTGGCTCCTGAGTGAATGAACCATGTGTTCCTTCCTTTTGCCTGGGTGTTTGGGTGTTGGTGGTCTCTAAGTTCGTATAGTGACCCAGTCTGACTATCCCTGGAGCTATCCCTATATCCTCTCCTGTCCCTGGGGTTGGGTGAGTCCCTGTGCCTGAACCTGCTTTCTGGGGAGCGCCTGTCTGAGTAACCTGGTTTGCGGCCTTGCCTTTCCCTATGGTAGCTGTGGTCCCTGTCCCTCTGGTTTCTGGGCAATCTCTCCTATAGTGATTCCTAGACCCACAGTTAAAACATTCTGGCTTATCTTGGTCCCTGGTCTGGAAGTCGACCCTTTTTGTTGGTCTGCTTTCCCTGAGGCTTGATGAGCGTTCCCTTCTCAGGCTGTCCTCCGCAATCAGCCTGTTGGATAACGTCTCTAAAGAGAGGTGCTCTATGTTGAGACTATCCAGTTGCATGATAAAGTTCTCCCAACTGGGGTTTAGGGAGTTTATGATGATGCTTTTCATGATATTATCAGAAATGGTTTCCCCCCTTTGTATGAGTTCTGCCCTGGTGGTGTTTAGCTTGAGTATATGTTCCCCCATGGGTGTCCCTGCCTTATGCCTGGCTGAGTAAAATTCCCTGGATATTTTGGTTGTAGTGGCTGCACTCTTACTGTAAAATAAATTAAGTATTTTTTGTAGTATCTCTGCCACGGTTAAGTGGCGGCCAAGACTGGGGTAAATGCTGGGTGACAAGCTAGACATTAGCAGATAGTAAGCCCTGTGGTGCAAACAGTCAATCTCAAAAGTCCATGGCTTCTTGGGTGGGTCATCAAATAAATACAACATATTTTCTTTCAGAAAAGCAATCTGTAGTTGGTGGTACCACTCCAAAAGATTGGCCCCATCTAATTTCAATTTGTAATTGTCAGCAGTAAAAGTTATATTACTTACAGTCTGGTGCTGTCCATGGTTCTTTATGTGAGTGAACTCACAATATGCTGGGGGAATGCTTGTTGCCAGTCTGAACTGACTTATCTCTATGTTCCTTGTACTTATCTCTATGTTCCTTGTACTTATCTCTATGTTCCTTGTACTTCCTGTAGTTGGCGACTGGGCATGCGCGAGGCTCATTTCTCGCCGGAGGTCATCTGGTGAGGAGCTCCTTATTGCTGCTCTCAGGCCTAGGCCTAGGCCTGCTGGTGGGGGGCTGGGCTCGCTCCTGGCGGGCCCGTAGCCCTCCCTGGGCGTCGGATGCCATGGCTGGGCCCCTGCATCTTGGGCGAAGGCTGGAAGAAGGCGAGGAGGTGAGGCGGTCGCAGGTCGAGGATCCCTGGAGACGGTGGCGGCGGCTGTCGTAAGTCGAGGATCTCCCGGATTCGGCGGCACGGTAGCGGCGGTGTCAGGTATGCTTCCTTCAATATCCAGGAAAGAAAAACCCAAACTCAATCATTTTAAAGAGCTTAGTACTTTTACTGAATATGAAATGATCGCAACCCAGGTAAAGCTGGAAGTGAGCAAAATGCGCTAAATAGCATCTACTAAGCTTCTCCCCCCCCATGTCCATTGACCATCATCCAATCCAAAGGTCTCCCAAAGGTCAGGTGGCATCACGTCTGGCAACGTCATTCATCAGGAATGTAGGGCAGTTGGTCAGCCGGCCCCTTTGGAGATTCACTTTCGTTTCTTGGGAAGACACGTCCTACAATGGAAAAAACACCTCCTGCACCTTCCCCCCCTTCGCCCCCTTTACTAGTCCCTCCCCCCGTTTCTTATGGCAGCTGAAGCAGGCAAAGCTGAGGCTGACATTCGGCCCCTCTTGCAGAAGAGAAGTTATTCCTAAATAAGAGAAAGGGAAAAAAGAGAGAAACAGAATATATACAATAATTATGGTTTATCTGGGTATTTGGTATAGAATTGCTGTATTTTCTTGGGAGCTCGGACATCCCGTTTATTCACCCATTCAGCCTGAGACAAAGGGAAATGTTTCCAGGCTATCAGATATTGGACTTTACCATGGTGTTTCCTAGAGTCCAAGATTTCCTTAACTTCAAAATGTTGCTCCCCCTCTATGAGAATGGGAATTGGAGGGGTGCTTTGATCAGCCCTCAGGGGAGACGAGTGTTCAGGTTTTAATAAACTAACATGAAATACAGGATGTATACGTCTCAACGTTTTTGGCAATTCCAATTCAACTGTTACTGGATTAATCAGTCTAATCACACGAAATGGTCCTACATACTTAGGGCCAGTTTTTTCGACTTCTGGGTAGTCTGTAAATATTTAGTAGATAAATAAACTTTATCACCCACTTTATAAATGTGAGCTGGGGACCTTTTCTTATCGGCTTGCGCCTTTTGGGCCCGATGTGCCTCATCTAATGCCTTCCGAGTCACTGCCCATGTGCTCTTTAATTGTTCAATCCAATCCATCAAAGAGGGATTCTGGGGATCATCTTGTGGTAGCTCGGGAATGGGTACGAAATCCTGGCCCGAAGCGACCTTAAAAGGAGTGAATCCGGTGCTACTGTGTACGGAATTATTATATGCCACCTCTGCAAATGGCAACAAGTCTACCCAATTGTCTTGCTGGTAATTTACGTAACACCTCAGGTATTGTTCTAGAACCCCATTGGTTCTTTCATAGGCCCCATTTGTCTGAGGGTGGTGACTGGAACTCAGCCCCTGGGCGGAGCCTATCAACTTCAAAAACTCTGTCCAGAAACTGGAAGTAAATTGCACACCCCTTGGAGATCCATGTAGCCGGTAAATCTGCCGAATAAACAGTTTTGCAAGGGTTTTTGCTGAAGGGATCTTTGAGCAACGGATGAAATGTACTTGTTTGGAAAACAAATCAGTTACTACCCAAATGACAGTGCAGCCTTCACTCTCTGGTAAGTCCACAATAAAACCCATAGATATTTCCTTCCATGGGGCATTCGGTCTGGCCATACCTTGCAGTAATCCAGGGGGTTTTCCTGGAGGTCTTTTAGCCGAGGCACGTACTGGACAGCTAGCCACATATGCCTCTATGTCCTTTTTAAGTGCAGGCCACCAAAATTGTCTCTTAACAAGATGTAGAGTCTTGACAAACGCAAAGTGTCCCACGGCCTTGGCATCATGAGCATATTTCAATACGGTTGTTCTTAATGTGGTCGGAACATACAATTTCGATCCAACCCAAGCTAGTCCGTCACAAAGTGTGCATTCATTCGAGTGGTTCTTAAACCACTCGTCAGTTTTTAGCGCTTCTCGCAATTTTTCGAGTAAATCCCCCAAGAGTTCTGGTTCGGGTTTTCCCTGCGCTCTGGTAGTGACAGGTGTTGCCAATTGTGTCGAGGGGATCATAGGTTGAACCACCTCCTTCTTGATGCTGTTATACTGCGGCAATCTGGAAAGTGCGTCCGCCATGAAGTTCTTTCCACCAGGAAGATAACGTAGGGTGAAATTGAAACGATTGAAATGTTGGGCCCAACGTGCCTGTTTTGGTGATAGTTTGTGCGGTGTTTTTAATGCCTCTAAATTCTTGTGATCAGTCCACACTTCGAAAGGGTGTTTTGCCCCTTCTAAAAATTGTCTCCATGTTAACAGCGCCCATCTAACTGCAAACGCCTCTTTCTCCCATATGGCCCATCTCCTTTCCGTTTCTGATAGTTTACGGGACGTGTAAGCACAGGGTTGTAATATGCCGTTCTCATTCTTTTGCAAGAGTATTGCTCCTACAGCTACGTCACTGGCGTCAGCTTGTACTACAAAAGGTTGTTCCATGTCGGGGTGTTTGAGCACTGGTTCAGCCGCAAACAGCTGTTTCAATTTTTCAAAAGCGGCTTGACAGTCCATAGTCCATTCTAGTGGTTTCGAGGGTTTGGGCTCTACTTCCCCTTTCCTTTTTAGCAAGTCTGTAATTGGTAGTGCGGTTTCTTATGGCAGCTGAAGCAGGCAAAACTGAGGCTGACAGGCAGTGGATCCTGGGCGACGTTGGAGGACCTCCGGATGGGCCAGGAAGCCTGGTGGAGGCCGCGTGGTTGGTGAGTCATTGTTTCTTCTCCTCATTCCGCGGCCTAGGGAAGTTGGTGCGGCGGGTGGCGAGTGCGAATCCTGCAGGTATTCAGTCCTGCAGGCGGCCGGGTCTTGGGTGTAGTTTTTGGGGTGCGTTGTCCCACGTGGTGTCTGCTGGCGTGCTGCAAGAGTTCCGGTGGCTACCCTGCTGCTCTTTTGGGGGTGCTGAGCGTCGGTTTGTTTCTTCCTGGCTCCTGGGGACTTGAGTGCTGAGCCGAGTGCTGCAGCCAGGTTTTCGATCGTTTCGTCTGCTTCGGGCTCGATGGGTGAGCCCCCGCAGGCTTGTGATCTTGCTTGGGTGCTGTTTTGGGGGTCTTCCCCAGTGAAGTTGGGGTTCTCGCTGTTTCCCGCCATTCTATTTGAATCTCAGCTTCCCATTGGCTGTTGGCCATTCCAAGATGGCCACCGAGAGCATGGCGCGGAAATGAAATCCTCTACGTCCGGAGCTTCAGCTTGGGGATACCTTCCTCTTGCCGGACTGAGGATTTCTTCTCTCTGTTGCTGGGTGCTCATCGCTGCTCCATTGCTTTCGAGTAGGCTTTGGAGTTTTGCGATGAGCTCCTCTTTGCTGGCAGTCGCTTCCATCATCCCCAGGATGGTGGATCGGAATTCTTCGTTGCTTGGTGGCTCTGCCCTTTCGCAGTAGTAGGTTTCTTCTCTTGGCCCTTCGTCCCTGAGTTGTGGACTCGGGTTGTAGTCTCCATCACCTTCAGTTGTGGTGGTCCTTGCTGTGGCACCTTCGAGAGCCTGCAGTTCTTTCATCTGTTTGATGTAGGCTCTGGTGGCCATTCTTTTCTCTGCCTCTGTCTGGGTTCTTGATTCTGCCATCTCTGTGAGTTGCGGGTAAACCGTCCTCTGCTACCAACCTCTGACTGATTTCTAGGATCTTACCCAATAACTCCAAACACAGGATGCAGTGAACCAATTCTCTTTATTGATCAATGTTTCTATTACAGGTATTTAGCTGGAAATGGCCCCTGGACGCCTGGACCATGTCTTAAGTACCTGGGAGGCGGAGCTAAGGTAAGGAGGGGTCAGGGGAGGATCTAGGTGGATGTAGAGTTAACCCTTATCATACCTGGGATGGTGAATGGTGGGCATTTATACATAACAGAACCAGCCTATGCCAGTCTTCAAAGCCCTGAAACCTCATTGAACATCAGTTAACTCTCCATTCGTATTTGTCTTTATCTCCCCTCCCATTTGTGTTTCCTTATTTATTTATTTTATTAAATTTCTATACCGCCCTTCTCCCGAAGGACTCAGGGCGGTGAACAGCCAGAAGATAAAACACAGAGATACAAAAATTTAAAATAGATTAAAAACGAATTAAATAATTTGGCTGAATTTAAAATACCCCATAATTTAAACAGATTAAAATTTGTATTTAAAATTTATATTTAAAAGGGGAGAAGATTTAGGCCAGGCCAGCTTGATGAAAGAAAAACGTTTTAAGCGTTTTTGCAGGACTAACATCTCTGAAAAAGGGGGCAGAATGTCAGAACTGCAATCTTCAACTTGGCACTTCACTGGCGTCCTGCCACCAATTGTTAGGGGAGAGGATGGAGGCAATTGTCACGGACAGGGTAGAGTTGGCCTACAGGGAGGGCGTGTAACAGGCTTCAAAGAAACCACAGGTGTGAGAACCAGCCTGTTCCAGTCTTCAAGTCCACAAAGCCTGAGAAAAGAATGCAAACTTCACCAAGAGGCACCAAACATCTGAGCGGTTCCCCAAACACCTCCTCGGCACACCATTGGTTGAAGACGGACCGGTCGGGGTCGGTGGATGGGATGGTGAGAAGGGGAGAAATTTGCAAATTTTTGACCAGGAGCTTTAGTTCTAGCCGGCTTTTGCTGCAACCACTAATTCCTCTTTTAAAAACCTATCACTTCAACCAAGTGACACTTCAACCAAGTGTCCGGGAGGATCCCGGATCTGCGCACCTTCCGTCATGCGCTTAAAACGTTTTTATTTCATCAAGCTGGCCTGGCCTAAATCTTCTCCTCTTTTAAATTTAAATTTTAAATACAAATTTTAATCTGTTTAATTATGGGGTATTTTAAAATTCAGCCAAATTATTTAATTCGTTTTAATCTATTTTAAATTTTGTATCTCTGTGTTTTATCTTCTGGCTGTTCACCGCCCTGAGTCCTTCGGGAGAAGGGCGGTATAGAAATTTAATAAAATAAATAAATAAATAAATAAAACGGAGTGGAGGGTCTTTCTTTCCTAACGACCTACTTTTGGCAAGCCTAACAACATCATCCTGGGCAAAGGAAGGAGGCCAGGAACTTCCTGACATGATTGGGATACCTACTAGAAACACTCACGTCAAAGGACTCTTCCACCACATTTTTGTTGCGATTTGGCGAGATCTGGCCATGAATGGTGTGGATGGGTTTTAATTGTTTTCTTTTATTGAAAAGTTTTACAAACAAGAATTTTTTTTCCAAATATTTCCCCTCCCCCGCTCCTTTCCCTCCCCCCTCTACCCCCCCGGACTTCCCAGAACAAAATACAGGTAAAACAATTAACAGTCATATGCTAAGCTAAGCTAACTAACTACAGATTCCTATCCCCCCCTCGACACTTTAACTCACCTTTTACTTAACTAAATATACATACTCTTAACTTTTCCATTCATTCATAAGCTATTTGATACTCTTTAGTCCGATATTTGTTTTGAATATAATCAATCCATCTTCTCCATTCCAATATATATTTTTCTTGTGAGTGATCTTTCAAATATGCTGAAATTTTCGCCATTTCTGCCAAATTTGCCACTTTTAATGTCCACTCTTCAATAGTAGGCAATTCTTATGGATAAAGGGGGATTTATAATACTTTTAGTAAGTAAAGGTCAGTATTTTGAGGAGGGAGTAAGTAATCTGTTATGAATTAGGGTTTTTTTTTGTTACGAAGAAGTCACAGGGGGGGAAGGGTGGGGAGGGGGGGTTAGGGAGGGGGGGGAGGGGGGGGGAAAAAGGGGGAAAAATTTGTATTTGAAAACCTTTTCAATAAAAAAAAAAAAAAATAGTAGGCAATTCTTCCTTCTTCCAGTATTGCGCCACCAAAAGTCTAGCTGCAGTTATTAAATTTAAAATCCATTTAGTCTCTATAACCGTACAATTATACCCAAGAAAAACAATTGTGGGGTAAACTTTATCTTCTTTTTAAGAATATTTTGGATAATCCACCATATTTTAATCCAAAATGCTTTAACTTTTTTACAAGTCCACCATATATGATAATCACAATCACATCTCCAACACTTAGATTGCAAATTCGGATACATACAAGCCAACTTTTTAGGATCTAAATGCCATCTGTAAAACATTATATAAAAATTTTCTCTTAAATTTTGTGCTTGCATAAATTTTACATTTGTTTCTATTTCTTGCATAAGTGTCTTGGTTACCCAAACCATGTCTATTCTGGACCAGGACTTATGGGGGTTAGAATAATATGTGAATTTCTTTACCTCGGAATTATAAAATCTGCAACCATCTATTAAATTCACTTCTTGTACTAAATCCATAAAAGTTCTAGGCAGTACATTTTTCTTTTTTTTATTACTCTGATCACTGCTATAATCCTTTTTACATCTACAATTGCGTTGAAATCGCCGATCAAACATATATTCCCTATTTTTTCTTCTATTATCTTTTGATGTACTTTTTTTTGTAAAATTCTAATTGTCCACTGTTCGGCGCATAGATAACCACCAATAACATACTTTTATATTTAAATTTTACTTCTATCATCAATATTCTTCCTACTGAATCTGCATATCTCAATTTACACTCTATTCCTTCTTTAATGTACACCACTATTCCTCTTTTCTTTTCTTCCGCTAGTGTTACAAATGATTCCCCTAATTTTTTACGTAATAAGTATTTTTCATCTTGTTTTCTTATGTGTACCTCTTGAAGGCACACAATATCCATTTTTTGTTTTATCACTTTTCTAAAAATTTGATGTCGTTTAGCCAGAGAATTGAGAGCATTTACATTTAATGATAAGATTTTTAAATTTTGTTCCATTCCTTTGTGATTCTACTATGCGATATTTCCTATTACTTCCTGTCCTTTCTCTTAGCTCTTGTTTTCACTCCTTCTTCCTCTTGAGGTTCCCCTTCTTCCTCTTTATCTCCTTCCTCTAGTAGTTTTTCTCGCTCTTCCTGTTTTTGTGTCCTTTTAGTCCTCCGTTCCGGTTCCTCCCTGTTACTATTTGCTCCTTCTATGCCCATCATTTGGTCATGCAGGTTCTGTGCTCTGTGCTGTGAATCCACTTTTATTTTTTTCCCTTGCCACGACACCACCATTCCTTCCGGTATTATGCATCTAAATGGTATATGCCGTTTATTTAATAATGTGGCTAGGAACCAATATTCTTTTCTTAGTTCTCTTATTCTCTTAGGTACTTGCTTTAGCGTAATTATTTCTTTGCCTTTATAAAACATGGGTTCATTTTTTGTCATTTTATAAACAATGTCTCTTATTTGGAGGTGGGGGTGGGGGTGGGGATACAGTACAGCCTTAATTAATAGGACTAAAAACCCAATGTCAGACCAAGCTATAATAATAATGCAAATCCAGAGCATGTAAATAAAAATATCAATCTCTGCTATAATTTTCTGTTGATGTAATTTTTTGTTGCAGTGAATGAAACAATACTGATTTGGTGCGCAGGACATCTGCCAGGACCCCTCTGAAGGCTTCTCAGGGGGAGATGGAGCCTGGCCTGAAAGAGCCCCCTCCCTTGCCAAGGAGGCCCGAGAGGGAAAGGGCTCCGGGGAGAAAACGCTCACCAGACGCTGTCCTGTCTTCATATCCAGGTATAGATGCTACAGGGCTGGGCTACCTATGGAACCAGCCTTGTCCTATCACATCAGCCCACCCCACACAATCCATCCATCCATCCATCAATCCATCCATCAGGACAGAGCCAGAAGGGAAAGGTGTGACGAATTTGCCAAGGCTCTGGGGGAAAAGTTTACCCTGAAGTCCTTGGGGCGGGTTGACAGGTACCTGGGTGTACATATCTTGGCCACTAAAAAGGGATTTGCATTATCCCCCCCCCCAAAAAAAGATTGAGGAGTTGTTGGCCAAATGCAAAATGGCGGAGTCTAACTCAACGCATAGCCCCACGCAAAGTGACTACTATGGCCATAATGACAAGGACAGCCCTGAGTTCACAGATAATAAATTATATAGATCTGTGATTGGCTCCTTGCTATACATTAGCAGTTGGAGCAGGCCTGACATCGCTTTAGCTGTAAATCTATTGTCCAGGCATGTGGAAAACCCAAAGGAATTCCACTGGAATGCTGTCAAGAGGGTACTTAGGTACCTCAGGGGCACGGCCGATGCCCTCTTTATGCTGGAACCAGAGAAGGGGAAGCCGGCCCAGCTCTCCGCTTACTCGGACGCAGACTGGGCTGGTGACACCAAGAGTAGACGGAGCACCTCTGGTTTCCTCATACTGCTAAATGGCTGTCCTATCCATTGGCATGTTAGGCAGCAAAAATTTGATTCTTGCTCCACGGCCGAGGCAGAATATGCCAGCCTATCGGGCACAACAAACGACTTGATTTGGTTCAATGCTCTGGTAACGAGCATCTGGGCACCTCCTACTCTGCCCATCCAAATTCAAGAAGATAACACGGCCGCAATTGGAATCTCGGGGGCGTACACGGTGGGCTCTAGGTCACGCCACATAGACATCCGCTACAAGAATGTCAGGCAGCTTGCCAGAATGGGGTTTGTACACATCAAACATTGTAATACAACCGACCAGTTAGCTGATCTGTTCACAAAACCTGTGCCCATTGACCGACACAACCTTCTGTGTAAGCGTTTGTGTTTGCTCCTGTAAACGATGCATCTGCATGTCTATGACGCCTGCTCACCCCCTCACTCATACTCACTGGCACCTGTCATTGGCTGGCAAGAAGGGGAATTGTTAGGTGTTTTGTGCCAGCCATGGCAGTTTCTTAAAAGGCCACCAGATGGGAGCAAAGAGGCACCTTTGATCCCACTGGTGGGCCAAAGGGCTCCGGCCCCTGCAGCCCCATTGGGGAGAGTTAATGGCCCTCCGGCCCCCTCACACTTTGGTAAGGGAGAGGCCAGGGGCCCCTCTAAGAATCCCTGCACAGGGGCTGCTCTTTGGCTCTTGTTCTAACTTCCTACAGGACTGAACCATGGGCTCAATCCAGGCATGGATGCCTCCTTTTACTCTACTTTACTTCTAAATAAAGATTCAACGTGATTGCATCCTTGTGTGCTGCCTTTTCTTGGAAGTGGCCTCAACGAACCATCGATCTTTGTGAGATCCCTCACATCCCCATCAACTTTGCTGGTCAGAAAGTCAGAAAAGGGGTCATGGGAACTCGGGACACTGCAACCGTCATAAGTACATGCCAGTTGCCAAGCCTCTTGAGCTGAATTGTGGCTGTACGTCTAGGTAGCCCAGCCCCAGAGACGAGGCAGGCCCCCAACCTCCTGACCTTCCCCAAGAGCATGAAGACTCAACTCTGCCAGCTGTCTGGGGGCCCAAGGGGGCCCTGCAAGCCATGGGGGGGGGAGGGGTTGGGGGCCGAAGGAGCTTCCTCTCCTTTCAACTCTGCAATTGTCCCTTTTGCCTTTTTTAAAAAAACAAACCTGTTTGGCTTTTTTTAAAAAAAACTTTGCTTTCAACTGCAGCTTTTGTATCGTTGGAGAGTTTTACCAAAACTATTACAACACTTCAGCGATGATGGGCAGTGCAGAAACTGGACCCCCCAAAAAAATCATATATACAAGTAGTCCTCGATTTACGACCACAACTGAGCCCAACATTTTTGTTGCCAGTTGTTAAGTGAATCACTGCAATTCCTAAATTAGTAACATGGTTGTTAAGTGAATCCGGTTTCCCCCTTGGCTTTGCTTGTCAGAAGGCTGCAAAGGGGGATCACGTGACTCCTGGGACACGGCGACTGTCATAAATGTGAGTCACTTGCCAAAGGTCCAAATCCTGATCATATGACCGTGGAGATGCCAGAATGGTCATAAGTGTGAAAAATACTTTGTTTAGTGCTGTTGTAATTTGAACCAGCACTAAAAGAACGGTTGTAAGCCAAGGACTCCATAAGAATAGAATAGAATAGAATAGAATAGAATAGAATAGAATAGAATAGAATAGAATAGAATAGAATAGAATAGAATAGAATTAGAGAGTTGGAAGGAACCTTGGAGGTCTCCTAATCCAACCCCCTGCCCATGCAGGAAACCCTACACCAGTATATCATATCTCCTATATCTCATATCTCATAATAAGAAAAATTAAAAAACCAAGCTCGGTAGCAGACTTAGCCAATCAAAGAACAAAGTTGATCAGCCTTAATCTTGGTTAGGTTCTTTTGAGATCTAGCACGTTGAGGGACACCATCACACTGAGTCATTCCATAGTGACCCCTAGCTTTGCTCCCCATAATGTCGCTAATGTTTTTTGTGGTTTTTTTGAGAAACTTTATTGAGATTTTTTACAAAAAAGAAAAAAAACATAAGTGTACTGACATTTTCAGTTAGTATCAGATGTGCAGTGTTTTAACTATATACATAAATAATACTTGGTGATATTTCAAATCACTTTTTACCGTTATTTAACACACCTTTAGGTCTTTCTTTCATTTTATCATGCATCCACTTGTACCACCTTTCCCACACAATATAATAAACTGACTTCTCATCATCGTTTAATTCATGAGTTAATTTAGTCATCTCTGCGCACTCCAATATTTTCCTAATTGTGAGCTCTTCTGGTGGTTGGGTTTTCTCTTTCCAGTACTGTGCGTATGCCAATCTGGCGGCTGTAATTATGTGGATCATTAAATGTATCTTTTCCTTTCCATATGGCTTCTTTACTATTCCCAGGAGAAATATCTCTGGTGTTAATTCAATATCTTCGCCAATTATTTCATATAACCATCTCCTGATCTTGTTCCAATATCCTTTCGCTTCCGGGCATGTCCACCACATGTGAAAGAAGGTGCCTTGACCGTGGCCACATTTCCAACAATTAGGATGTATATTAGGGTATATCTTTGCTAGTCTGGCCGGGGCTAAATACCATCTATGTAGCATTTTATAATGGTTTTCCTTGTATGTCGCCGCTGTAGTCAATTTAAGATTCCTATTCCATGCCTCCTCCCATTCCCCAAAATTTATATCACGCCCTATATTTTTCTCCCATGCATTTATTTGATTCTTTGTGATATCTTCGGACTTGTCATCACCTAATAAATAGTTGTATAGTTTGGCCAGAATCTTTTTATTTGTTCCCATCAGGACTTTATCCAATCCATTTGATCCAAGTTCTAAACCGTATTGTTCTTTGTCTTTGTGATATCTAGATTTTATTTGTGAATAGGTCCACCAATCTAAAGTTATTCCTTGCTCTCGTAAAGTATCATTTGATTTAAGATTCCCTCCTTCGTCTAAGATATCTTTGTACCAGCCCATTTTCTCCATCCCCCATCTATTGGGGTGGATCAGGGCCTCCATCGTTGAGAACCAACTTGGAATTTTTTTGTAATATCTTTGCCTAATCGGGGTCCATGTTTGTATCAATGAGTCTCTAATTTTATGTCTATGGAAATATGTCTTCCTTTTCTTCTCTACATCCCAAATGTGGGCATGCCACCCTTTTTGCAAATCGTGGCCTTCTAGGGTAAGAATCCTCTCATTTTCCAGGGTGATCCAATCTCTTATCCAGACTAGCTTAGCTGCCCTGTAATATATTTCCCAATCGGGGAGTCCAAATCCACCTATATCTCTTTTGCCCCTTAAAATTTTAATAGAAAACCTCGGTTTTTTCCCCTCCCATATAAATTCTCTGATGATTTTGTCTAATTCTAAAAAAAACTTTTTCTCTAAATTTACCGGTATGTTTTGGAATAAAAATAGTATTCTGGGGAGAATATTCATCTTAATTGTGGCTATCTTGCCCAAAAGTGATCATCTTATTTTCTTCCATCTGTCAAGGTCTTGTTTCATCTTCCTAATTAGGGGAGTATAATTGTCGTCTTTTAAGGTCGAACATCTTGATGTAATCCAAATTCCTAGGTATTTAATTTTTTTGGCAACCTGTAGTCCTAATACTTGTTTTTCTGGCTCTCAGTTGTATTCTTAATCAATACTTTGGTTTTGGTTTTGTTCAATGTGAAGCCTGCCACCTCTCCATATTTACTTAATTCCTCTAGCACTTTTGGTCCTGATTCTATGGGGTCTTCAAGGATTAAGGCTACATCGTCTGCAAATGCTTGCGTCTTGTAAATTTCCTTCCTGATCTTCAGTCCTTTTATTTCCTCATTAATTCTAATTTTCCGTAAAAGAACTTCTAAGGCCAAAATAAACAATAATGGGGATAGGGGGCAACCTTGCCTTACTCCCTTACTAATTTGGAATGTTTTAGTCCTATGCTCAGTGGCAGACTTAGCCAATCAAAGAACAAAGTTGATCAGCCTTAATCTTGGTTAGGTTCTTTTGAGATCTAGCACATTGAGGGACACCATCACAGTGGGTCATTCCATAGTGACCCCTAGCTTTGCTCCCCATAATGTCGCTAATGTTATCAAGGGGGTTATCCAGGGGACCCTCCATATCCCATCCCTATTATCTTGGGGAGTAAGAGGCCCCTTGGGTCATGACACCAGCTGTCCCCCATGAGAACATAATGCGGTGATGTCACAGCCCCTGGGGCAGAGATATAAAGGCAGAAGGGATGAGAGGGGAGCTGTGGAGAGTTGAGGAGAGTAGAGGATAGTTGAGTTCAGTTGAGTTGTGTTGAGCAGAGTAGAGCAGAGCAGAGCGGAGGGGAGTGTTCTACTTTGTCAAATACCTCGCTGAAGCCTTTCAACTTTTATTTCTAGTCTGTCTTTCACAGTTACGTTGTTGGTAGGTTGGGCTATAGTTTCTTTTTGCATGCAAAGAACGAGTTAAGCAACTCTGCTTTCTCTCTGCTGCCTGTAATTTCCTTGCCGTCTTCTCTCTTTAGGGGACTTTTAGTTTGGTTGCTGTGCCAAACCAGACAGTTGTAGAGGTACAAAGGAGAGACTCCCAAATTCCTCTGTAGATCAGCAGCTCCTTGGGCAGTCTGAGCTTGTTGACCCAGGAAGAACATGTGATAAATAGAGATAGATAGATAGACAACTAGATAGATAGATAGATAGATAGATAGATAGATAGAGAGATAGATAGATAGATAGATAGATAGATAGATAGATAGATAGATGATAGATAGATAGATAGATAGATGATAGATAGATAGATAGATAGATAGATAGATAGATAGATAGATAGATAGATAGGAGCACCAAGGACCCCTCCTTTCAATCTGGAGTTACAAAACTTCTCCTTTATTGACAGGATCTCCATCCAGTTCAAGAACTCCCTCTTCACGAGAGGATGGACCACATGCTAAAAAAGTTGCCCTTCTTGAAGAAGGAGGACAGCAAGGAGTCCCATCCACAAATTACGAATAATGACCCATGGCAGTGGAACAGTCACTTCTCTGGCTCCCACCCGTCCACTTCTTCGGCCACTCAAAGAACCACGCAGGTCTTGCCCCTTCTTGTAAAGGGTTCCCCAGCTCCAGTGGACATGAGCAAGAAGGTGCAGCCTCCAGCACTGGTGCTGCCAGAATTGGTGCGCAGGACCCCTCTGAAGGCTTCTCAGGGGGAAATGAAGCCTGGCCTCAAAGAGCCCCCTTCCTTGCCAAGGAGGCCCGAGAGGGAAAGGGCTCCGGGGAGAAAACGCTCTCAAGACACCATCCTTCCCTCATATCCAGGTATAGATGCTACAGGGCTGGGCTACCTATGGAACCAGCCTTGTCCTATCACATCAGCCCACCCCACACAATCAATCCATCCATCCATCAATCAATCCATCAGGACAGAGCCAGAAGGGACCTTAGAGGTCTTCCTTCTCCAGAGACCAATTGCATTAAGCAATAAGTTTCTCTTCCTACCTTCTAGTGCTTTGGAAAATAAGTTGACCCCCTCCTCTGTGTGCCAGCCCCTCAAATACTGGAAGACTGCTCTCATGTCACTAGTACACCCTTCCTTCCTTTTCCTAACTACCCAAATCCAAATCCTGCAATCGTCCTTCATCAGGTAGGGACGTTATGGTGCAGACTCCATCAGTCAAAGAGTTTCGACTGTGGGGCCTAGGAAGAGGGTCTTCTCTACCGCTGCCACTGTATTAGGGAACATCTTACCCTCAGAGGTGAGGAAAGACCCCTCCCTCTTAGCCTTTTTCAAAGGCTAGATCTAAATTATAAGATTACAACATCATGAAATTTCAAAGCAATAAAAAATTCCAATTCCATATATAAGATGGTTGTCTAAGGACAGGAAGATCAGGGCCTCGAGACTTATGACACGTTTGACCCCTCCCTCAGGCTCAGCCTGGTGATCCACTACGCACTCCTTGTCTCTCTCTGCTTTGAGAAGGCTTGTCCTGTCGAATTGCCCATCAATCTCTGTCTGTCTCTTCTTCTCAGAACTCTCTGACGAGTCTTTCAAAAATTTATGGGAGAGCAGGAAGCCATTAAAAGGCAGACCCGTCAAAGAAATCTTGGATCTCATGGACGAGAGAGAAATATTAGAGACCATCTTGGACCATCTTCGTCCTTTCCAGGTAAGCAGCTGGGTTTGTGTCGCGGTGGGCCCTGAGGTCCATCGTGGAGAGGGTCCAGAAGCCAGGGCTGCCTCGGTGGAGATCATTTATCCCAAAAGTAGACAAATGTAGTTATGGAGAATTTGCTGAACTAGGGGGTCCTTGCTGGAAGGATCATGGAACGACCATGGAATGATTGCCTCAACCATTTTGGACTCCACCTCAACATCAAGACAGGATACTTAGGGACTGTCACCACCCCTGGAATGCTTCAAATCAATGGAGAAAACCTAAAGAAGGTGGACATTTTTTGGTATCTGGGATCCCACCTCCAATGTCAATGGTGACATCAATGGCGAGGTGAGAGCAAAGGAGAATGCAGCCTGGATACGTTGGCGAGAACTCACCAGTGTGTTACTGGACAGACGAATGGCCACCCATCTTAAATCTAAGACCTACAAGACAACCATCCGCCCTGTTGCACTGTCTGGCACTGAATGCTGGGCAGCAACAACAGGGACCAGAAGCTCTCTGCATGCCACGGAAATGCGAAATGGTCCTGAGTGTGAGAAACAGTCCATTTTTTTCAGTTGTAAACTATCCTTTATAACTTCGAACAGTCAGTAAATAAATGTTCTGACCCAAACACGACAAACCCTCTGAAGTGAACTCAAAGATTCCTTTATGAGGAGAGCCAGCAGCCCCGACAAAAAGTTTCTCTCTCACCACAGGCTAACAAGTCCATCCGGCAGGGAGAAGAATCGTTGTCTGCCCCATCTATTCATCTCCGCCCCCTGCCTTTTATCCCCAGAGCTAGGGAGGGGCTTCGCTAGCAGTGGTGGCTCGTCTGTCCCAAGGACCGGCCCATAGATTTCCACTGCTCTCCTCTCCTCTGCCTTCTGTGTATCCGCGCGTCAGGCACTGGACCCAGATGTTCCTCCTCTTCCTCATCCACCTCCAGACCTGCGGTCTGTTGACTCACCATCTGAGGGCTGACGGATGGCCCAGGCTCCTCCTCTGTCTCTCTCTCTGCCAGCCCCATTCCCTCTTCCCCCTCGGAGCTCTCAGGTTGCCTTGATGCTGGCCCTGACTCCCACGCCTCCTCCTCCTCCTCCTCCTCCTCCTCCTCCTCCTCCTCCTCCTCGTCCTCCTCCTCCTCCTCCTCCTCCTCCTCCTCCTCCTCCTCCTCCTCCTCCTCCTCCTCCTCCTCTGATTCGGCTGCTGGAGGGCCACAACAATAAATGGTGATAAATCAAGTTCTCACAATTTGTGGCAGAGATTTTCCAACCGTTCATCTCAAAAGCTGCCTCTGCTCCAGCTGATACAATCCGGATGGTCCTTGTTACGTGCTTCGTGTCTGTCCCAGCTAGAAAAGTCAAATTACTTATAATATGCATCCGGACGCAGAAGGGAAACCAATCCTCCCCTTGGAAACACACAGAAAGCTGTTCCTTCCTCTGCTCCTTCACTTTCTCACAACTTCTTTTTTGTTGTTCTTGTTGTTGTTGGCAAAGCAGATTCCTTCAGACCACAAACTGCCCAGGAGGAAAACAAGCGCATTGCCGCCCATCGACCAGAAGCAAAGCACGTCCCAGGTCTTGTCTAAAGACAAGGTAAATATGCGGAGGTTTTACACTTTTAGGGCCGCAGTTATCTTAGATGCAACATCAGAAGAGGACAGCTTGCCATGGCCAACTCACCGTGGCTGCCCACGAGCCACAGCAGACTCACCGCGGGTTAATTCAACCATTCCGTTCTCTCCAATAATGTTAAAAATCATTTTAACATTTGTCGTTTATGTTTCATTTGTCCCTCCTTTGAGGCCTCCTTTCTTTGACGCTTCTGTTCCACCATTTCCTCGATATTAGACAGACAATGAATAATAGAACTACAGACTTGGAAGGGGGCCTTGGAGGTCTTCTAGTCCAACCCCCTACTGAAGGAGGAAACCCTTTCCCATTTCAGGCAAACGGTTGTCCAATCTCTTCTTAAAAGCTTCCAGTGATGCAACACCCACAACTTCTGGAGGCAAACTGTTCCACTGGTTAATTGTTCTCACTGTTTGGAAGTTTCTCCTTGGTTCTAGATTGGTTCTCTCCTTGATAAGTTTCCATCCATTGTTTCTTGTCTTGCCTTCGGGTGCTTTGGAGAATAGGCTGACCCCCTCCTCTTTTTGGCAACCCTTGAGGTATTGGAACCCTGCTATTAGTGTAACTCTTGTTCCCTGGTGAGTTGGCCACGGCAAGTAGGCCATGGCTAGTTGGCCATGGTTAGTTGGCCAAGCCAAGAGGGCCATGGCAAGTTGTCCCAATCCACCACGGAGAGCTAATGCATGTAAAAAGATGAAGCTGCCAGATCTCCACAGAAACCATAAAGGATCTCAGGACGGCCAAACAGAGAATCAGCAAAGGGCACCTATGGGGATGGGGGAGGGGGGTTAAAGTAGCTTTTCAAGAAGAAGAAGAAAGTCAAAATGGCAATTATTGACTTATTAGATTCGTATGCTGCCCATCTCCCCGATCAGGTCACCCAGGACCAGTTTCCGTGTGCTTGACCACACGGAGTCCTTTTCTGATCCTAATTTCTCCTATATTTCCTTTTCCTGGCCGTTTGGTGGAGCTCCCTAGGACTCACGGACTCTTTTTCCCACCTTCAGATTAGCCTCTACAAATATTATGGCGTTAAACTGCGAAACTCAACACAGAAGGACCTGGTGACGGAACAGCTCCAAAGCCTTCTAAGTTTTTCACTCCAGGAAGAAACAGACCGAGAGGTGAGTGGCAGTGGGATGCCTGCGGGGGCTGAGACCTCCATCTTTGTGGGGTCCTTGGGGCTCTCTGAGCTTGGATGTTTTCTTGCAGACGTTTAGTGACCCAACTAGGTCACCTCATCAGTGCCAGAAGAGAACAGGTTTTGCAGAATAGAGGTGAAGGGAGGAGGAGGAGGAGGAGGAGAATTGTGGGGTCCTTGGTGCTCTCTTAACTTGGTTGTTTTCCTGTAGATGTTTTATTACCCAGCTAGGTAACATCATCAGTGCTAGAAGAGAATGGGGGTTACAGAGAGGAGGAGGAGGAGGAGGACTGTGGGGTCCTTGGTGCTCTCTGTGCTTGGTTGTTTTGTTGCAGACATTTCATTACCCAGCTAGGTAATTTCATCAGTGCTAGAAGGGCCTGGGGTTTGCAGAGAGGAGGAGGAGCAGGAGGTGGAGAAGGGGAGGAGAAAGCGGAAGGTAAAGACAAAGGGTTAGGTGCAAATAAGAGCCTTGGTGGTGCAGCGGACTAAAATGCTGTTAAGTAGCACGTAGCTGCCAGCTGCCGGCAATTACTGTGAGTTCAAATCTCACCAGGCTCAAGGTTGACTCAACCTTCCATCCTTCCGAGGTAGGTAAAATGAGGACCCGGATTGTGGGGGCAATAAGCTGACTTTGTATAAAAAAGAACACCGCTTGGGGGGGGGGGAAGCCCTACTAAGCAGGTCTATACAAAAGTATGAAGGCTATTGCTTAACGCATTGTAAGCCGCCCTGAGTCTCCGGAGAAGGGCGGCATATAAATCGAACCTATAAATCAATAAATGTCCTAATTCACAAACATCGCTTTGCCTAGGGAATCTCGGAATCCATTCAAATGGCATCCTTTTGCCACCTGCCTGAGATTCTGGTGGCCCTGGAGGAGGCTGGCCAGTTCAGGCAGACAAAAGGACCGTTTGCAGTAGAAGCCCCCATTGAGGTAAGACCAGGGATGGGGTTGCAAGGTCTGAAACTCAGTGCAGAAGGAGGCTGGGGGATTCTGGGAAGGAAAGTCCAATGTGCTTAGAAGGACTTAGGCTCCAGGCTGTCTGGTCTCCTCAGATTGGTCATAGATCTCGTAGATGTAGGTGGTGCTGAAATTCTCCATCTCCATCTCCTGGAGAACTATTTTATAAGGCTAGAGAAGATTAGGAGCTGCCCCAACAAACACCTCGAGTAGACCCAAAGGTGCTTTTTCCAAAGGCTTGGGCTTGGTTTTTTCCTGAAGACATTTCGCTTCTCATCCAAAAAGCTTCTTCTCTTTTGACCCAAGTCAGACCTGAAGAAGCTTCTGGGATGAGAAGCGAAACCTCTTCAAGGAAAAACAAAGTCCAGTTGCCTTTGAAAAAGCCCCTTTGGGGCAACCGTGACCTGGATGACTAAGAAGCTCCATCAGTTTCCATCCATTGCTTCTTGTCTTGTCTTCTGGTGCTTTGGGAAAGAGTTTGACCCCCTCGTCTTTGGACTGACAGGACTCACAGACTCTCTCCGAGAGATGGATTCGGACCACATTAATACTCTGCTATGGCCAGGCAGTCCTGGGAGCGCAAGTAGAGGACATGATGCCTTTCCTGGACAACATTGTCTCAGAAATACTCTATCAGTATTCCAGCATGAAAAAGGTAGGCAGGTTTCCACCCTCTACTTCTCTTAATGCTGAGTTTAATCACAAGAACAATTATAATCCGGAGTCCTTAGCTTGTTTGATTTCTTAAAGACATTTCATGACCCAACTAGCATGTTGTGGGAGAGGAGGAGGAGGAGGAGGAGGAGGAGGAGGAGGAGGAGGAGGAGGAGGAGGAGGAGGAGGAGGAGGAGGAGGAGGAGGAGGAGGAGGAGAATCTATGGTCTTGTTGCATTTATTATCCTCAAGGCAGCGCTCCTGCATTACACTCTTTCTTCCTTTCCACACAACAACTCTGTGACGTGTTTTGGATTGAGACTGGCCCCAACTCACCTAGCTGGCTCTCGTGCCTAGGGCGGGACTTGAACTCACAGTCTCCTGGTGATTGGCCGAAAGACAGCTGGCCCTTTTCCCTAAGGAGGAACTAGAACTCACCATCTCCTGGTGATTGGCCCAAAGTCTCTCAGCTGCCTTTCATCCTAAAGTGGGACTAGAACCCAGAGTGTCCAGTGATGTTTTGATTGGGGGCCCCCCAGAGTTCAACCAAAGACAATCGGCTACGTAAAGGTTTCAGTAAATAAATACATCCTCTTCCTTCTGGTTTCTTTTCATTCCCACTGGGGTTTTCCAGGACGAAGGGCTGAAGAAAGCCTTCATGAGGTCCATCATCATGATCACCAAAGCTGTTGCCAACAGCAGGAGGCAAGACCTCGATTTGCCCCAGAAACAGGAACTGGTCACAAACATCGTTGTAAGTGGGGAGAGGGGGGGAGGCAGGTGCTCCTGGGCGTCTTCCTTTTTGGAAGTGAATTTGAACCGAATTGAATGCCAATCAATGGAGCCTGAAAGGTTTTGTTGCTAAGTGGGACATTTGTTAAGGGAATTCTGCCCATTGTACGACCTGTCTTGCCACCGTTGTTAGCCGAATCATTTTCGTTCAGTTAATCGCACGGCTGTTAAGGGAATCTGGCTTCCCAATTTTATATAGGTCATCAAGAGGCCACAGTTGCCCACCCCTGACTTAAATCATGGTCACGGGACACTGCAAACTGCCATCAATGCAAGCTGGTGGCCAAGTGACCGAAATGGGGTCACAGGATCGCTGAGGAAGGGGCGCCTCTCGGAACTTGGCATCTGGGTCATAAGTAGTCCTGAAGAGATCCCTCAAAACTTTAAATGGTGGCTAAGTGACCAGTTGTAAGCTGGGGACTTCCTGTGTCAACCAGAAAAAGCGTAGGGCTGGGAAGAGGGCCAGCTGGAGGGTGGCCATATCTCAGGTTCTTTCTTAGATGGGTTTCCTTCTCTTTTCAGGAAGTCATTGAAGATGAGCCCGCGAGACCCTTGTCCATCGAAAATCTCCATCAAGCGATCATCACCATCACCTGCATGAGGTATGTACCTGCCAAGAGACAGAGAGAGAGAGAGAGAGACAGAGAGAGAGAGAGAGAGACAGAGGAAGGAGGGAGGGAGAGAGAGAGAAATCCTGCATCCTGTTTTGGTCACCACACTATAAAAAAGATGTTGAGACTCTAGAAAGAGTGCAGGGAAGAGCAACCAGGATGATGAGGGGAGTTCTGATATTTGAGGGGCTCTCAGAGAGAGGAGGGGGTCAACTTCCCCTCCAAAGTAGCTGAGAGCATGATGAGAAGCGATGTAGGGAAGCTTATCAAAGAGAGATCCAGGAGAAATTTCCTGACACCGAGAACAATCCATCAGTGGAACAGTTTGCCTCCAGAAGTTGGGGGTGCTCCATCCCTCGAGGTTTTCAAGAAAAGAGGGGACAACCATATGACTGGGATGGTTTAAGGACCATCAAGCAAGGGTTGGAGTAGAAGACCTCCGAGGTCCCTTTTAGCCTAATGAGTCTATGATCTTCTCACCCTCCTCCTCTTTTCTCGTCTTTCATCAGCCGTATGAAGCCCCCCTTGAACTCCGAGATGAGGTCTAAAGTGGTGAGAAAAAGCATCCAGAAGGTGTTTTCCTTGCCGGCTTACCTGGTGACAAAACTGAACGTGAACGGCCCAGGACAACCAGCTCAAACTCAGGTGAGCAGTCCAGATGGAGCCAAGCCATCTGAGATCCACCTGGAAATAAGCATGATTCAAAATCTCCTCCAAAACTCTGGATCCATCCATCGAGCCCAATGTCCTTTTGTTCCTCGTGTTCAGCCGAGAAAGCATTTCCTCCAACTCTGGAAGAAAAACCAGCCCTGCAAGACGGGCCACTCCGTTGATTGCAGAAGGGTGGACTTCAACTCCCAGAAGTCCGTGGCTGGCTCAGGATTGTTGGGCGTTGCAGTCCACCAGTCGTCCTAAAAGGGCCATAAGTTCCCCAGCCCTGGATTTCTTCCTCTTTCTTCCTTTACACCACTTCTTCCTTTAGATATTCTTTTTCTCCTTCTAGGATTTTTATGACCAGATGGTGACCACCTGCAACACCATGCTCACCGCCTTGCTGTCCGAGGCTCCCAATTTGGATTCCCTGCAGGATGTCTTGACGGTAAAGAGTGATTCTTTCTCGGGGTTGGTCAGCCAGATGTTTAGGCTGGATTTGGCGATTCTGTCCAGCTGTCGAGCCCCTCCCAAGGACCCGGGATAGGCAAATGTGGCTGTTGGGTGGACAACTCGTCCCATGGGACAATTCAACCATTCAATTGAACTCATTTCAATAGTTAAAAAATGATGTTCATTTTTGTCATTTACATTTGTTTTGTCCCTCCTCTGGCATCTTTTCACTAATGATTCTATTCCACTATTTCTCTGATATTCGTGTCTCTCTTGTCCCACGGCAAGGAGGAAGGGAGGGAGGGAGGGAGGAGATGATAATAAGAGTGAGGGAGGGTCTCAGGGAAGTCCACAGGTGCCCCTGACACGAGAGACGTTGAGCTGGCCACTCCCACCTCGGCCACGCCCCCCCCGAGGTCAAACACAACCTTGATTCGGCCCTCCATGAAATCGAGTTTGACACCCCTGTCATAGAGCCTCGCAGCTGTTCCGAGTAAAGCTGCCTTCTGCAATTGACCGATGCAGATTATGTCGATGCCGATGGGATTCATTTTAGCAACAGAAATTTTGGACTCATTGTGGTCATAAGTCGAGGACTACCTGTATTTGTGATGGTTGCAGCATCCTGGGGGGGGGTGTCACCTGAACACCATTGGCGAACTGCCCAACTGGCTTCCGACAAGCCAAAGTCTACGGGGAAAGCGAGATTCGGCTAATGACTGCATTATTCACTTAAGGACCACAGGGATTCGTTCAACCCTGGCAAAAAAAGGTCATAAAGCCAGTCACAAGTCGCCTAACATCCACCTTGGTAAGCACCCCAAATTCTGGTCGTAAGTCAAGGACTACTTATACAGGAAGTCCTCGACATACAGCCATTCATTTAGGGACCGAGCTGGGATGCTGCAGCCGTCATAAAGATGAGTCATTGGCCAAGTGTTCAAATTTTGATCATGTGACCATAGGGATGCTGCAATGGTCATAAGTGTGAAGAATGGTCGTAAGTCCCTTTTTCAGTGCCATTGTAACTTTGAACAGTGACTAAATACTAATAGCACTTAGACTTACATGCCGCTTCACCGTGGTTTACAGCCCTCTCTAAATGAGGACCCAGGTTCTTCTCCTATCTGGGTCCTCATTTGACCGACCTGGTAAGGACGGAAAGCTGAGTCAACCTGGAGCCGATCAGGATGGAACTGCTGAACTTCTGGCAGTTGGCAGAATTAGCCTGCAATACTGCGTTCTAACCACTGTGCCACCACGGCTCTAAATGAACTGTTGTAAGACTAGTTGTATTCCAGAAATCTTCAGTTGCTACTCTAGTTTTCAGTCTAAAATAGACCTCAATTGACCAATGTCTCAAATTTGTTGAGCTCCTTAGATTTTCTCCCCAGTCCTGGCAACTTCTGTGGCTCTTCCAACTGTGAATCACAAATTCTTCCTTTCCTCCTCCTCCTTTGTTTTTCCTGGCAGCACATTAATCCCTGGATTGAATCTCCCAAGAGACACGAGAGAGAGAGGGCCATCAAGAGCATCAGACACCTCCTGAAGTTCGTTTCTGAAAACGTCAATTTCGACGTAAGTCACCGTTTGGGATGCGCAGTGAGATGTTTTCAAAGAAAGGAAGAAAAAGAAGAAAGTCCTGCTGCCTTTTGGAAAAAGCATCTTTGGGATGTGACCAGGAGGATATAAGGAGTCCCGCTTGATGAAGGGGATGGAGGAGAAAACCTCCACAGTCCCTTCCAGCAATTGAGGTTCTGGGATTCTAAGGTTCTATGATTCTGTGATTCAAAGATTCAGAGATTCAGAGATTCAGAGATTCAAAGATTGTATGATTTAGAAATTCAAAGATTCTATGATTCTAAGATTCTATTATTCAAAGATTCTAGGATTCACTGATTTTATGAATCTATGACTATGATTCTAGTCTTCTAAGATTCAAATATTGGATAATTCTAAAATTCTAAGATTTTATGTTTCTAAGATTCTGTGATTCTAGAATTCTAAAAGGTAGGATTCTAGGACTCTATGGTGCTATGGTTCCTATGCTCTGATTTCAGTTGGCTGAAACCTTCATGAGCCCCCCTTCTCATCTTTCCCCTCCTTTTTGCTTCCTTTCATTAGCCCACAGGTGACTTTTCTTTGCTGGGACAGCTGGTGGCTTTGCTGGGCCTGCACGTTGGCGACACCAGCAAAGAAGTTGGCCAGACGTCCGCAGAGGCCGCCTACCACCTCCACCACCTCATCATGAGCAAAATGGGTGAGAAAGTTGGACTCCAAGGGCTGCCAGGAGCCCAGGGATGCGCACTGCCCAGGAGAGCACTGGGTGGCACAGCTTGTGGCGTGACCAAGACCCCGGTCGTTTGCCTGGGCAGAGATGCCTGGAATTGGCCGTTGGTATTGGCACCTCTCAGGGCCAGGGGTCATTTGAAGACTGAGTTTCTCACGTTAAGTGGATCCGTTAGGCCAGTGGTCGGCAAACTCATTAGTCAACAGAGCCAAATATCAACAGTACAACGATTGAAATTTCTTTGGAGAGCCAAATCGGTTAAACTTAAACTAGATAGGTAGGTACATTGTTATTAACTTAATTAGGGTACTCCTAAACTGGCCTTTGCTAAGAACGTCCTCAATCTGATGGAGGTACGTTCGCTGAGGTCGACCCCTTCCATCTCTCCCATCCACACTCGTCCTGTATACTTCTTTTGTCTATCTCCTTTCGTTCATCCTCTTTATATGTCCAAACCATCTCCTCGACACTACATCTTCTTTCACTCCACAACGTTCCCTAAAATTAACTTAATAAACTTTACTTAAAGTTTTAAGTCTTAGTTAAACTATAGGTACGTTGAATAAAACTTGATCTCATACTTAATAACGATATTATTTATTGATAAAATTAAATTTCTTACAATTGACCTTACAATATCCATAAAATTAAATCATGACAATGACTGACAAACACTAATGTGAACAATGGCCTTGCATCTCCTTGGAAAGTTTGAGTAAGTCAGGTTTGTATGTTGTTTTTAATTTTAGGCACGATTCCAGGTTCTCATCAATAAGACAACTTCTCAATTTACTCTTTTTTTTTTTTTATTGAAAAAGTTTTCAAATACAAATTTTCCCCCCTTTTTTTCCCCCTCTCCCTCCTCCTCCCTAACCCCCCCTCCCCACCCATCCCCCCCTGTGACTTCTTCTTAACAAAAAAAAAAACCTAATTCATAACAGATTACTTACTCCCTCCTCTAGATATTGACCTTTACTTACTAAAAATATTATTAATATTATAACATCCCCCTTTATCCATACATTTCAGAAAAGAGAAAAGAAAGGGGAAAAAAAAAGACATTATACTATGACATTATAGAATAACTTCTCCACTTTAAAACTATACAATAAGTCCTACTTTAACATTTAATCTTCTATATATATTAGTATAACATTTCAAAGCGGCCTTCCCCATAAAATCTAGTTTAACATTTATTCCACTCTATCCATTTCCTCCACTCCCCTAAATATATCACTTAAAAATCCCTTTTCTTAGACTAATCAATCTACTAACTAGCTTATTCACCCACTATCATGCAAAATTACCATACACAACATTTCTTAATATCTTTGAATCACTGCCCACACTACTTAAAAATATATGTCTATATTTTCCATTATATCTAAATAAAAAAAAAGAAAAGACAATGACTTTAAATTTATAATCCATGTAGTATCTTCTTTGAGGTCTTTCCACTGGATTGGTAGAACCAACATCCATAATCGGGTAACATAGCTTACTGGTGCAACAGTTTATTCAGGATCTTCAATCATATCTGCCCCCGTCAGTAGTAAATATCTTCTTATATGTATAAAAGTAAAAACAACCACCCGAGTGACATTATAATTATATTCCATATAGTAATAATTGTGGGTTTCATCAGGATTATTAATTCCCATCATCGTAGTGGGTAACAACCCGATCTTCTGCATGCCCCAGCATAATTCTCTTGCCTTGTAATTCAAGATAATATAATATGTTTATCAACACAAAAAGAAATTCCAAAATGGATAATTCAAATCCATCAGTTTAAGGCTCGTTTCACGTCCCCAAATTACGGCCATGCAGAGATCTGCCACAATCCTCAGGATGATATTAACCAATACATCGCCTCTTCTGTGTTTACACATAATCATTCATATTTTAAAGTCACTGGCTTCACTGTTGCCTAATTTAGAAATTTCTATTTTTATGCCACCTATTTCTTTTTTTCTTTTCTTTTTGTGGGTTTGGTTTCCATCCTGGTTTCCTTTCTACAAATTGTGTATCATCTGGTCGGTTTTTATTCTGCTTTGTAGATTGGTCTTGTTGGTTTTGTTTTTGTATCTCATGTTTCTTTTTTATCCCTTGTACATCCCCTAATTGGTTTCCATACTTATCCTTGCCTTGATAAGTCATCACATTAATGTTAGATGCCACTTCTCTCAAATTTGTAGATAGTCCAGCTGGGGTATCCAATAAATCCAAAGGCAATTCATCTAGTACAGTCTCTGTAATTCGATATTTTACCTTTATTTCCGGCTCCTTCTGCTTATCCTGTATTATACCTGAAGATATTAAGTTCATTTTCAACCTATTTTGATAAAATTCTTCCGCTCTTTCAACAGTATTTAGCTGATATCTTTCTCCTTGGTATCTAAATATAATACCAACTGGGGCGTCCCACCTGAATGAGATATTTCTCTTTTTTAACTCATTCACCAGAAAACCAAATTTCTTCCTTTCCATCAATATCTTAGGTGGGAGTTCCTTGTAAATCCAAATCTTTCTTCCATACAATTGCAAATTAGAATTGAAGGAATTTTGCACGATATTATTCCTAATTTCTTTGTCTGTAAAATAAATCACCACATCTCTAGGCAATTGCCTTTGCTTGGCAATCCAGGAGTTAATTCGATAAACTCTGTCAATCCTACAAAACACTTCGTCAGGTTGAACCTTTAGAATCCCAGCTAGAAATTCAGAAGATATTTTCCTTAAATCCTCTCTATTATTTTCCTGCAAACCTCTTAATCTTATCGCATATTCTGTGAAATTATATTGTACCATTAAAATCTCTTTTTCAATCTTCTGTTGCAGATTTTCTGCATTACCATACTTTTGATCAGCATCAGCGATGTTTCAACAGGCTTGGAAAGTGAATCGAAGTTTCTCTTTCAAAATCTTGAGCAAAAAGAGATCATTGGTTTTCGAATGAAATAACTTCTTCTAACATCGAAAAAATGGTGTTTCCTTTCCCCTGTAGTTTACGATTAAGCTGATTCAAATGAGACGTAATATCTACCATGAAATAAAATTTTTGGATCCACTGATCGTTCGTTAGTTCTGGATAGCGAATCCCCTTCTCATGGAGAAATGCTTTAATTTCTGTTAATAAGGAAGCGAAACGTTTCAAAACGTTTCCTCTTGATAACCAACGTACCTTGTTATGCAGCAGAAGATCGGCGTACTCGCTCTCCATTTCAACTAAAAATCCTTTAAATTGGTGATGATTAAGAGGTTTAATCAGTATATTCGAAGACATTTTGACTGTTCTGTCTTTCACTGTTTTAGCAGACAATGGTAACTCTTTAATTTTTTTTAGAATATCGGCTTTGTTCTTAAAATCCCGAAATAGCTCTTCGGATGCATTTATAAAACAACTTTTTATGTATTCGCCGTCTGTATATGGTTTTCCTCTCTTAGCAATCTTTTGACTAACCACAAAACTTGCAACATTAACATTGTTGGAAGATTGAATCCAGTAATTAAATACAGAACTTGATTTTTCTTGACTCTTCTGAAGTTCCTCAACTGCTTTCTTCCTTGCATCACTGACAGGATATTTACTACTAAATGACACGTGTTTAGTTTTAAAGTGTCTCTCCAAATTTGATTTCTTGTTATGCACCAATTTTTCCTGACAAATGAGACAGGTCGGAAGGCCATTTAAGTTTTGAACAAACGCGAAAGTCTCGGTCCATTCAACTTTAAATTCATGGTTTTCATCTTCCGTTTTTCTTTGCTTCTTCTTTGTAGCCATGTCAAACAGGGCACCTAAAAAAATGTTTCATTTTATAATAATAAAGCCACCAACACAAAATAATTACAATTCTTAAATTGATGACAAAAATACCTGTAGGATTTGCAGCTGGTTGGAAAAATACAGGTAACTTTATGCTCCGAGTAGTTACTTTTGTCACCCGCGCGTGATTGGCGGATGCGACTAGCACTAACCACTGCACAAGGAGATTGCTGACTGACTGGCTGACTCAACTCGTGCATGAATCGCGTGCGCCTCTCCCACGCTGCGTATCCCATGGCCCACCTGCGCCGCGTCTCCCTTCTCCCGTCTCTCGCCCGCAAGACACCCCCACTTCTTCTAACGCCACTTCTTCAGAATAGACTCGCCCAGGCCGAAAACCGACTTCTGCGCATGGGCCACGAAGTTTCAATCACAGTGTGCGTGCGCGCCCGCAGGTGGTATTTTGTGGAAGAGCCACACTCAAGGGGCCAAAGAGCCGCATGTGGCTCGCGAGCTGCAGTTTGCCGACCACAGAGTTAGGCTAGGCATCTGCCATCAGCCAGCCTGGGCTTGTGAGTCTTGGCACATGGATTGGGTCTTAGCGTGTTTTGCAAAGCCACCTTTTAGTCATTGGATGGCTGCATGTATTGCAGGGAGCCAGAAAACGGGTTAACCAAGTTACGGGTTGAGTGGGCATTGTTAAGGAAAGTTGTTAAATTTGGCTAGTTAAAAGCTTAACCCAGTGGCAACTTTAAGCCATGTGGATTTCAATGCCCAGAATTCCCCAGGCAGCACACAATCAATTCACAACCTAATGCTTCATTTGCACATCAGACCAAGGTAGTCTGGGTTAAATCCGGTTAGATTCATTCATTCATTTGTTCATTCGTTTGTTGGTTCATTCCTTCATTCCTTCATTTATGTAATTTGTCTCTTATGTAGCCCTATATTTCCCCTCCATTTACAGTCCCATCTATTGTGTTAACCTAGAAATAGGGTTACAGGTAGTCCTTGACTTACAACAATTCATTTAGTGACCATTCAAAGTTTAACCGGCACTGAAAAAAAGTGACTTGTGATTGTCTTTCACACTTACGACCGTTGCAGCATCCCCATGCTCACGGGATCAAAATCTGGACACTTGGCCACTGACTCCGATTTATGACGGTCGCAGTGTCCCAGGGTCATGTGATCCCTTTTGTGACCTTCTGCCAAACAAAGTCAATGGGGAAGACGGATTCACTTAACAACCGGGTTGCTAACTTAACTGCTGCGGCAATTCACTTAACCAGGTTGGCAAGAAAAAAAATCGCAACCTGAGGCAAAACTCGCTTCATAACTGTCTTGCTTAGGACTCAATTGTGGCCGTAAGTCGAGGACTGCCTGTAATTGGACCACTAAAGAGGTCATTGTACCTGTTTCGTTCCTGATCAGTGAGATAAGAGAAAGGGGGGGGCAGAGAAAGAGGGAGCGAGGGGGGAGGAGGAGGACTGGTGTCTCTGAGCTTTGTTGTTTTCTTGTGAAGGTTTCATGACCCAACTAGGTAACGAGAAAACCACCGAGCCCAGAGAGCACCAGGGACCCCTCAGGTCAGCCCTGAGCTACAGATCTTCTCTTCTGTTGGAACGACTAAACCGGCCGTCAGACGAAGGATGTTCAGAAGTTCCGAATGCCAAAATCTGACCTTCTCTTGTTTTCCTCCCTCCAAAGCCAAAGAAATGGATGAGAAACCTAGAAACAAGAAGGGGAAGGTCGTCACTTGGCTGAGGAAAGACTTCTCCTTTTCGGGCCCAACAATATTTTATAATAACGTCTCCAAAATGGCTACGGTACGTTTTCGTTCAGCATTTTGCCTGGCTTCTTATTGACCTTCCTTTTTCTCCTCCTCTTGACCTGGAGATACTCAAAAAAGTCAATATCACAGTGGGGACGGCAGGCTCCAAAGGCCGGAGGGTGGATATCCATCCCCCACAATGTCTAGGAGCAGGCGATCTCGGCTGCCATGTTGGCTTCTTTCACCCACATCCTAATATCACGTGGTGGATGTCATGGAATACGGCCTGCCTCTCTACATGGGGTGCTGTCCCCAGATACGGGTCAAAGTCTCTGGCTTGTCAAAACCCTGATGCATCTCTTCATGGTCTCCTTTTCTTCTTTCCGATAGGCCTTTGGCGAGCATCTGAGCCCGTCACAAATAAACGACCTGATCTTAAAAGCCCTGGCAGCTCTGACACACCTGGACAAAAACATTTCACACACTGCGGGACTCCTGCTCAATTCGTTCTTGGAAGAATGTGGGATGGACATGGAGGAGGTAAGAAAATGGCAGGGTTTGGAGCAAAAGGGATAGAGGAGATTTTGTAGAAAAGAAAGATGAGAATGGGTGAGACCTTGTTGACTTGGTGACAACACTTCAGCTGGATTTAAGAAGGCTAGGGTTGGATGGAGACCACCAGGTAATCTTAGGGCTGTTGAGAAAGTTGGTCATCCCTTGGATTTCTCTTTTGCCATAGCTGCCCATGATCCTCAAGGAGATCTACCGACGTCTCCCGAAGATCTTGGACCCTGCCACCAAACAACAAACGCTAAAGGCAGTGTGTCACCTGGCGTCCAAACGGGTGAACAAAGTCGTGGATATTCTCCTCGAGTGCTCGGTGGCGTGCGATGGGTAAGAAGAACCTCAAGGAGATGTGCCTCCTGTTTTCTTGTACTCTACAGAGATTCTCAACCATTTGCGATAGGGGTGAATATCTGTAGCTTGGGGTGGGCAGGTCATGTGCTGATTGGGGGGGAGGTTGCATTGGGTTGGTTGAGGGCCAGTGCAGTCGCTGGTTGGCTGTGCAGTCGATCTGAATTCTGAGAGCTTCCTAGGCTGGTTGTCTCCACCATCCAGGTCATGATTGTCCCAAAGGTGCTTTTCCAAAAGGCAGCTGGACCTCCTTGGTTTTTTAACTTTCTTGGTCGCCACACTGTAGAAACAATGCAGAGACTCTGAAAGAGTGCAGAGAAGAGCAACGAAGATGATTAGTGAACCGGAGCCTAAAACATATGAAGAAGAGTTGCAGGAATTGGGTCTCTCTAGTTCGATGAAAGGAAGGATTGAGGGGGGACAGGATAGCAGTGTTCTGATATCTGAGGGGCTGCCACAAAGAGGAGGGGGTCAACCTATTTTCCAAACCACCTGAGGGCAGGACAAGAAGCAAAGGATGGAGACGAATCAAAGAGAGAAGCAACCTACAATGTGCAGAACTTTCCTAGCAGTGCAAACAATTAACCAGTGGAACAACTTGCCTCCAGAAGTTGTGGGTGCACCATCACTGGAGGTTTTCAAGAAGAGATTGGACAGCCATTTGTCTGAAATGGGATAAGATTTCCTGCCTGAGAAGCGGTTTGGAGTACAAGACCTCCAAGGCAGGGGTGAAATCCTCTGGTTTGGTCTGGTTCGCCCGAACCGATAGTAATAATTGCTACTGTTTGCCCGAACTGGTAGTAAAAAAAGACGCTTTAAAACGTACGACAATCAGCTGTGCCGGGCAATGTCGGAACCTTTTTGTAATTTCTAATTTCAGCATTTTTTTACTACCAGTCAGCTGTGAGAAAATCAGCTGTGCCTGATTGTCTGTGAGGTTCCTGTTTGTTGCAGGGGCCATTTTGTGTAAAGTCCAGCTGCTTCTGCATTGTATGTGAGTCAGTTGTGTAGCTTTTGTGTTACTTTTGTGTAAAGTGTGATCGTTTGCTTTTGAGCTCTCTGTGATTCAGTGAGGTTCTGCATTGTGTGTGAATCAGTTGTGCAGCCACGCCCACCCGGACACATAACCACCAAGCCACGGCCGCCTGGTCATATGACCACCAAGAAACGGCCACCCGGTCACATGCCCACCAAGAAACGGCCACAGAACCGGTTGGGAACATTTTTGAATTTCACCACTGCTCCAAGGTCCCTTCCAACTCGGTCCTTCTGTGAAAAGCACCTTTGGGTTAATTCTGTAGACACACTGCTCCTAGAAACCTCCCCCCCCTTGACCAGTTCTGGGTTCTCTGGCACTTCCGGTGGCGCAGAGGCCCTCCTTTGAATGGCTACTAGACAAACGGTTGCAAGTCGAGAACTACCTGTAGCTATATCTTTTTCCATGCCTTAAAGCAGTTCATTTGGCCATCGGTTCTCTAACCCTTTCTTCCGTTGGGGGGGTTAATCTATCTGGAATGGCCGTCTCTTTGAAAATGGGGAAAGAATCTGATTTTTTTCCCCAATCCATTTTTCCACCTGCACAGAAGTGCCAGGGAACTGTGGAGGGCGCTGGCTGCAGACCCCTATGCTAACCTGAAGATCATGAAGCCCCTCCTCAAAAGGCTTGATGACCACGATCCCAGCACCGAAGCTATTGGGAGGGGAACAAGCAAATCCATCATGCCCATTGCGGTAAGCCCTCAACCGGTGGCTCTCCTTTCCTGAGATCTGCAGGTGGGCCAGGCCTGAGGAAAGGGGAAGGGGCTGAGCAGAAGAGTCACCCTCGGGGGTCTCCTCATCAGGAGCAGGCACGCCCTGGCTGGAGGGAGGCAGAGGGCAAACTGGTGGGGGCTGAAATCGGAGCAAAATTTGACGTAAGCCCCCCTTCCCCCCAAAATGCCCCATTGAAAGTAGAGGCATCTGTGGGCTTCCTCACCAGAACAGCTTTGATATTCATCCATCCATCCATTCATCCACCCATTCATCCAGCCAGCCAGCCAGCCAGCTCTATCATCTATCCACCCATCCATCCATCGGTTCATCTATTCATTAATCCATTCATTCATGTATCCGTTCATTGATTTATTCGTTTATTCATACATTCCTTCATTTATTCATTCCTTTACTCATCCAATCATTCATAATTCAATTGATTCCTTTATTCATTTCTTACGTTATTTCTTACAGAAATAACTAAAAAAGAGTTTGATTTAAGAAAATACATGATAGGAACCAACAAAGGCAAACACCCAACGGAGTACTTTGTGTCATATCTTATTTTAAATATTCTTAATCTGTATTTTTATTATGTGTTATATTGTTTTATTACGTTGTTGTAAACTTCCCAGTGTCAGATTGCTCAGATGGCCGGTGGAGAAATTTAATTAATTAAGACCAATAGATTTGTAGTCCAGGTTTGAACTGTGGGGTCCTTGGTGCTTACTGAGCTTGGTGGTTTTCTTGCAGATGTTTCACGACCCAACCAGTCTAACCCTACCTCTAAGCCTAACTCTTCCAGCACTGATGATGTTACCTAGCTGGGTCATGAAACATCTGCCACAAAAAAACACACGCTCAGACAGCACCCAGGGCCCCTCCAAGGACCCCTAAGAGGTGGAGAGTCAAGAGCCCATTTAGGAATGAAGACAAACAGAGAAACGTGAGGTTACCGATCTCTTTGTCCCCAGTTCTGTCTCACTTGTGCTACTCGTTGTCTCCCTTTTGTCCTGTATCTACACCCCACTGGCCTCTCAAAGTCTGGAGGGGGTGTAGAATGGGAGTTTCAGAAGTCCCACTTCTAGCAACCTTTTGCTCCGTGTCTCAGACATGGACTTTCCTGGCTCAGGTTTCATGGACATGAGGATTTTTTTCTCTCTCTGGGCACAATGAGAATGTATCTGCCGAACAAAACTCTGCATTGGCGACAAGAAGGGCATCCAGCCAGGAAAGCCTCAGCTCCATTCAGTTGCCCAGACTCCACCCCGCAAGGGATTAGGGGGTCGTTAAAAGAAGAAATAGATGATGATGATGAATCTAAGTAACCTGATGAGCCCGAGCTGACTCTCCTCTCCTCCTGTTTCTAGGCCACCAATGCGCTCTCCTTCCTCCTCTCGCTTCCTGAGGCAGCAACCATTGTCCAGCATAAGTTCTCCAGCCTGCTCCTGGCGCTCGTGACGCACATCTATTTTCTGCTGGGAGCAGGCAAGAGCGGGTCAGAACAGACCTACCATCTGGGGTAAGGAATCTCCTGGGCCCAATCTGGATCCTTTCTCCATTTCTGCAAAGCTCAGGAAACAGTCGTTAAGTGAACTTTGTCCCATTTTGCAACCTTTCTTGCCAGAGTGGTTAAGTGAATCATTGCACTGGTTAAGTCCCATGGTCGTTAAGTGAATCTGGCTTCCCCGTTGACTTTGCTTGTCAGAAGGTCCCAAAAGGGGATCGCGTGACTCTGAGACACTGCGACCGTCATAAATATGGGTCAGTTGCCGAGAGTCTGAATTCTGACCACATGACCATAGGGATACTGTAACGGTCGGAAGTGCAGGGGGATCAGCTGAATGATTGGCACCAACTCTTCTGCCTTTGTTTCATTTAGCAACGCAGTCAAAGCCGTCAAACACCTCATCTTGCGCACCGGCTATCAGGAGGAGTTCAAGGACTTAGATATGGTTCAATGTTGGGCGATGCTGATGAGTCCTGAAAGTGTGTTTGAAGGCATTTTCCACCTGGTCCGGTAAGAAATTAAAAGTCAAAAGAGCTTGGCTACGAGGGGCAGTGGGTGAGAGAGGGAGGGGAGGCAGAGGGAGAGGAGGAAGAAGAGGAGGCAGAGAGATAGGGGGAAGGGGAGAGAGAGGGAAGGGGAGAGGGAGAGGGAGAAAGAGAGAGGGAGGGTGAGAGAGAGAGAGGGAGGGTGAGAGAGAGAGGAAGGGGAGAGGGAGAGAGGGAGGGTGAGAAATTCTCTAAATGGAGTAATTCATTGAGTAATTCATTTATCGATCATTCAGCTCATGATTTCTCTAGCTTGGTGATTTTCTTCTCCCTAACCAGCAGATCTTGTCTGATCTCTCCATATTTATTCTCTTAGGATCTTGTTCAACTACTCGAAACATGAGCTGAAGGTCATGCTCCGACAGGCTGAGACCTACGTGCGCCACCCCGATTTAAGACACAAAACCATTGGGATGGTTTTCTTTTCGGAGGTGAGGAGACCTTGAGATGCACCCCAACCTTCTGGAGCTCAAGGAAAGTTGCCCAGGGTTCAACAGAACTTTATGGTTAGAAACTAGAAGTTGTGGGTTCTCCATCACTGGAGGTCTTGAAGAAGAAACTAGACAGCCATTTGTCTGACATGGTAGAGGTCTCCTGCTTCACCAGGGGGTTGGGCTAGAAGACCTCCAAGGTCTCCTGGTATTCTGTTAATCAGTGGAATGGCTTGCCTCCAGAAGTTGTGGGAGGGAGGGAGGGAGGGAGGGAGGGAGGGAGGGAGGAAGGAAGGAAGGAAGGAAGGAAGGAAGGAAGGAAGGAAGGAAGGAAGGAAGGAAGGAAGGAGATTGAGGGAGGGAGGATGGGAGAAAGGGAGGAAGGAAGACTCAATGACCCCAAATTCCTTTTACTTTTTGCATTATTTTTTGTATTCTTGCAACTATCATTTACACTACCTATCAGACAGTCACAAAAGGGATGACGTAACCTCGAAACACTGCGACCGTCATATATATATATATTTATATGCCGCCATTCTCCCAAGGGACTCAGGGCGGCTTACAAAAACAATATCCAATACAAATCACAATAAATTAAAATCAACAACCCAATTAAAACAATTTAAAATTATAACAATGTACACCCATAACGGATCAGTTAAGTTGACGAAAGAGCCACATCTTCAACTCAAATATGGACCGGCAAGTACCCAAATTTTGATCACATGACCATGAGGATGCTACCATGGTCATAATTCTGAAAAATGGACGTATCTCTTTTGTCAGTGCCGTTGTGACTTTCAGCGGTCACTAACCGAGGACTGTGTTTATTTTCTTTATCTCTCCCCGTAATGGCTGAAAGTGGCATCTTTAGTCGAGGCTCTCAGGGAAGTTCTCTTCCTTGGCTTGGCTAACGCTCTATATCTCCACTCTTCTTCTTCAGCTGCTGTTTCACCCGGAAATTTGCCAATTCTTTGTCATCCAAGACATCCTCCAGGTGCTGAAGGAATGGATGACCCAGCCATATCCGCTGATACAGACTTTCAGCGTTAGAGGACTGGGGAACCTCATCCAACACCCGTTTGAGGTAAGAGATGGGGGGCAGGAAGGGAGTGGCTTCCAAGGTAGTAGCAGGTGTGACCTCGCTCTCTGGGAAGTCTACAAGGCTGGGAAGGAGAGAAGAAGGAGAAGAAGAAGGCAACCAGCAGAAAGAGGACAGCTAGAGTGGTGTCTCTTCTACAAAGATGGCTGCAACCCTGGAAGATCTGAAGGTGCAAGTAGAGGCCAGATCCTGTTGGAGGACATTTGTCTGAAATGGTATAGGGGTTCTGGCTTGAGCAGGGGTTGGACTCGAAGACCTCCAAGGTCCCTTCCATCTCTGGTATTCTGTTAAGGACCAGGGGAGACCTGAGAGCAGTCTTCCAGTATTTGAAGGGCTGCCCCAAAGAAGAGGGGGTCAACCTATTCTCCAAAGCCCCTGAAAGCAGAACGAGAAGCAGCGGATGGGAACTAATGAAGGAGAGAAACAACCTGGAACTAAGGAGAAATTTCCTGACCCTGAGAACAATTCATCCTTGGAACGACTTCCCTCCAGAAGTTATGGGTGCTCCATCACTGGAGCTTTTCAAGAAGAGTTTAGATAACCATTTGTCCAGCAGAGTCTAGGGTCTCCTGCTTGAGCAGGAGGTTGGACTAGAAGACCTCCAAGTTCCCTTTCAACCCTCTTCTTCTATGCTCTGTGGCCTTCTCTTGCATTTGTCATGATCGCTGTGAGACTCAGAGAACTCCAGTGACCGTTTAATTGCTCGTTTCTTTCCCTGCTTCCTCCAGAAGAACATCTTGGAACCCCTCTTGATGCCAGTGCTAAACTGCGCTTGTCACGAACAGAAGACCTTGGCAAAAGAAGCTATAAGGACCCTGCATTTCCTCCTCAGGAACCTCGATATCAAAACCCATGCGGTGAAGGCAGTCAACCTCATTCCGCTCCTTCTGAAACATTTTCATGATGTAAGTCAACCAAATCATAACAAACTGGTTTTCCACCTCTCTCTCCCTCCCTCCCTCCCTTCCTCCCTCTCTCCCTCTCTTCCCTCCCTCTCTCCCTCTCTTTCTCCCCCTCCTCACTCCCTTCCTCCCTCTCTCTCTCTCTCTTTCACTCTCTCTCTCTCCCTCCTCCCTCCCTCCTTCCCTCCCTCCCTCCTGCACTCCCTTTCATTCTCCCTCTCCCTCTATCTCTCTCTTTCTCCCATAAAGATGGGAGAAAGTCCAGAAGGAGCTGCTAAGATTGAACAACTCTGGTCTAGATCAGGATTTCTCAACCTTGGCAACTTTAAGAGGTGAGGACTTCAACTCCCAGAACTCTCCAGCCAGCATACTGGAGTTGGGGTCCCCATCTTTGGGGCAACCATGACCTGGATGATTGACCATCTCCATGGACATTGAACTGGGAATAGGTGTGCTCTGAACTTGTGTGTTCTCCTGCAAACTTCAAGAAACTTCTGCATGGCTATTCTGCTATTGGAGGGACTAACCTGTCTCTCTTCCTTCGTAGGACGACATCGAACTGAGGAATACCTCCATCACCATTTTCGGCATGCTCCTGAAAGGACTGAAGGAGTTACGGAACAGTAATATGGCCGAAAACATCCTGAACAGCCTTATTCCCCTCCTCATACAACTGTCAAATGATCGGACAAAAGAGGTGAGTTGAAGGGCTGGCTAAGCTGAGCTCCTGCTCTGATCATGCTACCTTCACAGAGACCACTCTGTACCCCCATCTTCACTCAGAGCAACGGGGTTGTACCACGTGGACACTCTGGAGAATGCAAAGACATTGTAGACAATCCTGAAGTTGTGGGGTCCTTGGTGCTCCCTGAACTTGGTTGTTTCCTTGAAGACTTGTTTCATGACCCAACTAGGTGACAGGATCTCCCTCTTTCCTCCCTCGGCCAGGTCTCCAGGAAGACCCTCGACTCCTGCGTGTCCTTTATGAACTGGGGGGGCTTTCCCAGCAACTTGTTTGACTATGAAATGTACACCAGTCTTCATAGCATGTACTCCAACATCTGCTACGTGGTTGTAAGTAGGAGCCAAGCTGGCCTGTTTTCTTCCAGATTAGAGTAAACTAACCATTTATTTCTTTATTTTGTCCTGCATTTCTTATTTTTATAAACAGTTCAAGACGGTGGGCATCCCTAATACTTCTTCTTTTCTTCACAACAACCCTGTGAGGTGGGTTGCCCTGAGAGAGAGGGACTGCACCAAAGTCACCCAGCTGGCCATCGTGACTAAGGAGGGACTAGAACTCCCAAAGTCACCCAGCTGGCTTTGACCAAGAAAGCGGCCCCTTGGTTAAAAAAAAAAAAAAGCTCTATAGTTCATTGGCTTCTTTGTTGCCTTGTTTTCCCCAGATGAATAAATGCAAGCAAAACCTTCCTGCGATGTTGGATCAGATGCTGGGATTCCTGAGGAGCCGGAACTCTTCCCATCGCGAGGCAGCTGCCCTCTTAATTGGTAATCACCAATGCCAACTCTGGAAGGAGGGCAGGACAACCCAAGACAGGCGGGCGGCCTTGTCACCAAAAGAATCTATGCAGAATTAAGCCATGTCGCTTAATCAGACTGGAAGCTGCTCTTATACCGTGTGGCTTCTCCGGAACGGCTACGATCGCGCAACAGTTTCTCAGGCAGTTCCTGCCCTCTTTCTTAAGGGTATCGCTGCCGTTGTTAAGTTAGCCACATGGTTGTTAAGTGAATCTGGCTTCCTCCCGGATTTGGCTCAGCCGAAGATCGCAAAAAGTGATCTTTGACCCCCAAGACACTGTAAGCGTCATAAATACGAGTCGGTTTGCCAAGCATCCGGATTTTGATCTTGATGTGGCAACGCTTCTAAGGGTGAAA